>NC_064424.1:24787500-25047500 GCF_023375975.1 Astyanax mexicanus | reverse complement strand
CAGGATGTTGAATTAACTATTGGTCTCACTTCATAATAAGTGCCTCTAATATCTGTGTAGTTACACAACAACGATTCATGTAATAACAGTGTAACTACTGGTAAATTACACATTATTACAGATTAATTACAGCTGTACAGGTTATGTGATTTCACACGTGTATCACATAGTATACTAAAAAGACTATATTATGTGCCATTCATGTGTTGAGACAGTGTAATTTGTATTTTAACTAAAAATATTTACATAATAATATATTATGTATCATAAATTATTTGAGTAATATTGTATAAATTAAGCAATTGTAATTATGTAATATTGTATGCAGAATTTAAGTAAGGGTTGATTCAGCAAAAATAAATGAAGTAAAGTTACTAAAAGGAAGGATTGATTCAGTAAAAATAAATTAAGTAAATTTTACTGAAAGAAAGGATTGACTGAAGTTCAGTTCACTTATTTACTCTATGTAACATTTAAGTCTTGAAACCGAGTTGAAGTTACTTAAATTTATCTGAAATTAAATGTACTTAAAAAAAGCAAATGCAGAAAGTTGCGAAACTTTTTAAAAGTAAATTTTACGCATCATTCCTTTCAGTGGAATAGTACTAATAGTATAGATGTGGCGTCATAAAAGAAGAGTTTTGGACGAAACTTTGCATAGTTGCTGATCTTCAGTGAGAAAATAATTCCATTGGTAATACAGTTATAGAACTCTTATGGCTCACAAAAATTAAAACATATCAGCTTGAAATTTCACAAAGTAATAAAATTGAACTGAATTCACTGCAGTGCTGATTAGCAGACTGTTGATACTTGTACCTAAATCAGATCGTCTATACTGTGAGTTGTGTGTTTGTGTAGGACCTATAGGTACAGTATGTGTTTGTTAATCTGTGTGTGTGTGTGTGTGAGAATGTGTGTGTCCAGTGCGCTCTGGCTAAACCACTGTCTAAGTGAAGACTTTGAGTCTGACAGGATCTCCTCACACTCATTTGCTCTGTGATTTATAACTCTGTTATGTTTTCTTCTCCTGCACAAACTGGCCGTTACCAAAACCAAAACCGCTGAGGTCAGTCTTCTCCTGCGGTCCGGCAGCACCGTGGCCCGTGATTATGGGTTGGGACCGCAGACACACCACTTCTTCTGTGCATCTTCTATACGTTTTAGACCATGGTTTTATGAGGGAAGCATGTCTGAAGCAGAGTTCCGTCAACTCCTCAGGTTTTATACAACCTCGTACAATCAGCGGCCACTGTATCAGGACCCCCCCAGCTCGTAGATACAGCTTTCAGGTGTACAGATAGAGACTGTAGCCCATGTTTTCATATTTTCATATTTTGATATACAGTTTGTGTTGACTGTTCTGCAGTCATGCCAAGCCCATCAATGTCCAGTTTTCAGACCAATTCTCACAAATGGTCTGAAATTTCTCAAGATCAAACACTAGTTTCTTAGTGTCACTGCTGTGTTGAGTTCTCTCCACCACTCAAATTGGGTCCAAAAAGAAGATTTTTTTGGACATAGCTTCACAATATCCATTCTATTAAAATTCACCTATAATGAATGGGAGCAAATGTGCTGATGAATCTCAGTCCACTGAAGTCTATAAATGTGCACCTACAGTATACAGTGACCCATAAAGCTGGTGGAGCTCATAAAGCGACCAGCGAGTGGAAATACAAGGTGGTTCTCTCTCTCCATTAAAGTGTGTCCTACATAGTGAATTTTATATAAACATACTTTAAACCGAGCTAAACAAACGAACAAATGAGACTGCTCATTTAGTGCACTGGGAAATATACCAAAATCCAGATTTGGGCATATCAATATTTTAGTTTCTTTAATTGTTTTAATTTAAATTAGAAAAAGTGTCCATTTTTCATTTAACAGAGAGGTTGTACATTTACCTTCATTTGTAATATGAACAATAGCTTTGTAGTGTACTGTAGTGTATATTATTAAGCAGTGCATGTTAATGAAGGGAAGAGTATCATATTTTATCAGAACATGTTAAATTAAAAGCATTTCTAGACTAGACTAAAAGTCTAGACTAAAAACGTACTATTTTAGTATGACGAGTGATGGGATAGTTACTTCCAAAAAGTAATCTGATTACTGATTACTCTTTAAAAAGTGTCTTTTTGGACTATTTGATTTTAAAAGTATAACTAAGTAACTTTCAAATTACTTTCTCAGTTACTTTCAGCAGCTGGCGACAACCCACAACTCCAACCCGTTCTGGGATAATACCCAATTTTCTGTCCTTTTCCAGCAGAAAGATACGCAGAAACTGGGTTAAAGCGAAGTACTGGGCATTTATTGTAGCCGTTCTAAAACAACAAAAATGCAGCACCTAGGCGACTACATACCCTCACTACTATTCCCAGAATACATTATGTTTCAACCTGTTGGAAATAATAGCGCATTAGATTACTAGTTACTGAAAAAAGGTGTATTGCATTACATTGCATTGCATTGTATCAAATTGTACTGCAGTGTATTGCAAGATATCAAATTGTATATCAGCCCAATGGGCTGAATTAAGCTGTACCACGATTTTTACCACCGGTTTTAGTGGAACCGTCAAAACATCACATCATAGGTCATCAACAGAGGGCGTGTCACAGTGGCGGTGAACAATCGCAGTCACGGTTCACGCTGAAGAACCTAGTATTTTTCGGTTCTTGCTGCGAACAAACTTTTATTGATTCCAGAATCTACTTTTGTTGGTGGAAATGTGGCGAACTGGTTCAAAATTAGGTTTGCGAACCAGAACAATGAACTGGTTCAATGGCGCTGGAAAAGTAATATTTGTGAATCTCTGGGGTAAAAAACAAAAACTTCATGCTTTGCAACGTTTCTGTATGTTTTTTTTATGGTACGTTACCAAATCAGATAATGATTGAATGATAAATGGAAAAACTGAACATCAAATGAAGAAGAAGCACCCAACTGTCCTCACCCAACTGTTGCAGAGTGTAGTGTTCTACAGTACTGGGACACTTTACAGTAGTACAGTAGACTATTCTTCTGGAAAATTCTTTAAAAAAACGATATTTAGTGGTTTTCAGCAAATTCTGCCAGCATTAGGGTTCAAGCGTGCCTGGGTATGTGGTACCAGCAGCCATGCCACAGCTATTCCAGTAATGGCATGGTGATGCAGGACGCCATCAGATGGATTTCGGTGGCCCCTGTATCTTTTGTGAATTGTGAGTTTTATGAATCGTTGCAGCAATTAAAAAAAAAAAAGTGGCTAGCATTCATGTCAGGGGGAAAACACTGTTTACAACTCCCACCCCCATAGAGAGAGAGAGAGAGAGAGAGAGAGAGAGAGAGAGAGAGAGAGAGGATGAGGAGGATGGAGAGCGAGGGACATCCCTCTTCCACCCTCCCACACATGATCTGTTTGTTTATCAGCTTTACATCCATCTGTCCTTCCATCCATCCAGTTAATCCCCTCCCTTTTTCCAGAGTCAACCTCACGGGACACACACACACTCTCACACATACACACATATCAGCAACAACAACCACACACACACACACACACACACACAGACACACACATCAGCATGGATGTTTTACTTATTGCCAAACACTCCGCAGAATTTGATAGTTATTGCATTATAAGATCCTCCTCTTCCTCTCCTCATCCTCTTTTTTATCTTTCAAATACTCTCTCTCTCTCTCTCTCTCTCTCTCTCTCTCTCTCTCTCCTCACCTCAATCTCATGCAGATTTGGCCCTTGACCAGTCTTAGGCCACACCCCCCCCACATTCCCAGGAGTGTTCCCATTGGTTGCTTCAAAACTTAGAGCCTCAGGTGAAAGGGCAGCGTGGCGGGCTGAAAGGGAGGAGAGGAGAAAGAGGGAGGGAGGCGTGGCCAGAGGTGAGCATAGAGGTAAACGTGCAGAAAGCAGAGAAAGGGAGAGAGAGCAAAAGAGGGAGAGAGAGGGAGAGAGAGAAGACAGGAACAAGGAGTCCTGATGTGGAGAACACAACAGCAAAAAGAAGAGAAAAAAAAGAGAAAAACATGGAGGAACTTCTCACACTTCGGTTTAGAAAACCAATCAGAGAAAAGAAGCAGACAGTGGACAGAGGGGGGAGTTGTGTTGCAGGAAAGAAGAGAAAGTGAGAGAGAGAGAAAAAGAGAGAAAGAGAGAGAGAGAAGAGTAGGAGGAGAGGGAAGAAGGGAAGAGAGGCAAGGAAAGAATGGGAGAGAAAGCTGGAGTTCACCGTGTGTCCCCCACCCTCCTTCTGGACCCTGCAGCACACAGTGATGTCAGAGAGAGAGAGAGAGAGAAAAAGAGAGAGAGAGAATGCGCATATGTTTCTGCTCTTACAGCGTATGGAGGGGGTGGAAGGAGGAGAGAGAGAGAGAGAGAGCAGAGAAGAGAAAGATATTAGAAAGGGGTGGCTCAAAGAATAGGAAGGGGCGGAGCTCGAACCCCCCCCTTCCTTTTCACCCATGCAGTCCTAAAGCCTGCCCTCTCATTGTACACAGATTGAATGAGTGAACTTTCTTTCTGTCTTATAGAAGCAATGAGATTTCTCTCTCTTTCTGTCTTTCTATCCGTCGCCCTCTCTTATTCCCTCCCTCCCCCAGCCTTCCGCGATCCTCCCTTTCCTTTATAAGACGTGTCTTTATTCCGTCCGTGTTTCAACACGCTCTCCTCTCGGAAAGCCTGGATCTGCAGACGTCCCAGAGCGATTCCTGAGGACAGATAGAGGGAGAGATAGCGAGAGGGACAGGCCTGCACACCTTCAATATGTCAGTTTCCCCTTTAAAGTTGACCTCTGACCTCGGCCAGGACGCTTTGTACGCTTTATCAGGAGGTTTCCCCACAGATTTTCTGTTGGATTAAGGTTTGAAGACTGGCTAGGCCAATGTAAGACCTTCACATGTTTCTTATTAAACCACTTCTTTGCTGCCTTGGCCATATGTTTTGGGTCATTGTCATGCTGGAAGGCCCATCCACGACTGTTCATCAGCCCTTTAATGCAGTAAAGCCTTCCTGTACCCTTTAAAAAGAAACAGCCCTAAAGTAGAATGTTTCCACCTCCATGTTTTACAAAGGGCATTGAGTTCAATTTAATTAAAATAAATTTTATTTATATAGCACTTTTTACTACAAAAATTGTCCCAAAGCAGCTTTACAGAGAACAAAACAGGTCCACGCCTCTCATGAGCAGCACCACAGAGATGCCAATTAAACTCCCATAAATCAAGAGGAAGAAACCTTAGGAGGAACCAAGACTTAGTCAGAGGAACCCATCCTCCTCAGGTCAACCTGCTCAGTACAAACAAATAACAGAAAAAAAACAACAGTACAGAGTGATAATGTTCTAATTTATGAAAAGGTGATGAAAGGCTAATGTAAAAGGTGTTCTTGGGGTCATATGCGGTATTTCTCTGCGTAATACCAAAGAGCTTAATTTTGGTCTCATTTTGGTGTTTATTGGGACACTTCAGACAGGCCTATACATGATGAGACTCCATGAGCAGAATCAATTTCTGGCCACTACATGATCTCAGTATATACAAGTGTGTTAATAATGGATTTATTGGTGACTGGTCTGCCAGCTCCCTTGAGATCATTAAACTATTAACTACTTCTCCCTCCTTCCGCATAATTATCCTGACCCCACAATGTGAGATCTTGCGCGAAGCTCAGAAGCGAGAGCATCTTATATTTCTTCCGTTTTCAAATTTTAGCACCAACAGTGGTCTCTGATGGCCTTTGATTCTCTCTGATGGCCTTTCTTTAGCCCATTCCTGACTTTTGTAGGTCTACAATCTTGTCTCCAACATCCTTTCACATTTCTTTGGCCCATGGTGGTTGAGAGGTTTGAATGGAAGAGACAGATTCTGTGACAGTGTCTTTTATACACATAATTAGGAGAGAGTAAGAGTGACTTCTTAAAGGAAAATGACCAATTTGGGGTCAGAATTCTTGTTGGTTGGTAGGAAAGCAAATACTTGATAACTAAATACTAAATAAATACTGTATAAATTACCAAGTCTAATATTTGTTTGCTTTGTTTCTCATTTTAGAGGTTTTGAACCAAATTTATGAAGAAATAGTGAATATTTTAAAGGGTTCACAAATGCACAAAAACTTTTCTGGCCATTTATAACCATAACCATTTATAGTCTCTTTTAAAGTCAGGGGTATTAATAGACAGCATCTACTCTAGACTTTGCACAGTGAGGTCAGTTTCCAGTGCTGGATGACTAGGTCTGGCCACTCCAACTCTTCTCAAAGGTACTGGATAGATATCATGTGGAAATGTGGAGCTCAGGCCATTCCATAGGCCATTGTATAAAATGTTCAGTGGAACATCATGGGCCTTAAACAAAATTAATAGGGTACCTTTTGTCATTTTATGTATTCTACAAAAAGTCATACACTAGAATAGGTGATGTACATCAATCAGGCACCCATCCATTTATTAAGCCATTCATCTTCTTTTCCACTTCCTACAGGGTGGCAGGCCATCGCAGGCTACCAGTCATTGACACCTAGCATGACTAATTCATCCACTACATGTATGTTTTGGAGGCAGAAAGAAACCAAACATTGTACAGACAGTGCCTATAGCAGGGATTGAACCCATAACCCCTTCCCCCTGCCTGGGGCACCGCCATGCTGACAACATCAATAAGGCATACTCTGGTGGCTCCCAGAGAGCTCCCAGCATGCTCAGCAGCTTTCTTTTTTACTGTTGTTGGGGTTACCTGGGGGGTATTCTTTGCTATTTGTTTGTTGTTGGGGGGGTTACTGTTATTATTGAAGGGATTATGTGTATTTGTATGTGTTGATTTAGTTTAGTTGTGGAAGTTCCACTCTCCTGGGTCCTACAAGTAGGCCACCATTTAAGAGAGAATCACTGTTTATTAGATAGTTATCTCTGTCTTTCTCCTTGTTAAATATAGTCTCCAAACAAGTAAACTATGGTTTGGTCTTGTTACTCTGTCCTTGGTGACTCTACAATACCACTACCAATACAAAACCAAAGTGAAGTGAATAATACTCAAATTTTGATGCTCTAGATGACTGGGTCGAAACATTTTTTAAACATTAATTAGGTATTATGCGGTGTTTATGTGGTTTGTGCAATGTTTAGTACCTTTCAAAGATGTGCTCCAAAGAAGAACAACCAGTAAATTCACAGCAGATACATTGGAAGCCATTGGATCTATGGAGGCTGGAAGTTATATTTACTTCATGTAGCACTTTTCTAGACACCCAATGATGCCAAATGGCGCCAATCCACATCTGGGCAGGCATTCACACACCAAGACAATTTAAAGTAGCAAATTTAAGGAGGAAACCAGAGTTCCTGGAGGAAACCCATGCAGAAACAGGAAGAATATGGAAACTGCACCCAGATAGAGACTTGAACCCAAGACCCTAGGGCTTGGAGGCAAATGGGCTAACCACTAAGGACTGTGCCACCAGGACTCAATTGGTTTAGAGCTGTTTGCCAGCACATGATGGATCTACACAATAATATTATAAGCAAGTGGTTTGAATTTTGAATATCACGCCTTTGTGGCATAGATTCAACAAGGTACTGAAAAAATTCCTCAGACAGTGTGGTCCATATTGACATGATAGCATCCTGTAGTCGGCTGCACATCCATGATGAAGATCTCCCATTCCTCCACATCCCAAAGCTGCTTTATTGGATTGAGATCTGGTAACTGTGGAGGTAATTCAAGTACAGTACAGAACTCATTGTTGTGTTCAAGAAACCAGTCTAAGATTATTGGCGCTTTATAACATGGCACATTATCCTGCTGGAAGTAGATATCAGAAGATGAGTTCACTGTGGTCATAAAGAGAAATGGTCAGGGTCAGCAAAAATACTCAGGTAGGCTGTGGCGTTAAAACGATGCTCAGTTGGTACTAATGGACCCAAAGTGTGGATATTTTCTCTTTTTTGGATTATTCAGATTATTCCCTGGGGCCAGTTGTTCAAAAAATGTAATCCGGATCAAAATTATCCAGATTTGGTAATCACATTTTTTGCTATCCAGGATCAGGTGATCTGTCTTACTTTTAAGCCAGTTTTTCAAAGCAATATTGGATTGGATCAACCTGATCCAGAAACACAGTTTTCAGGATTACCTAATCCGGATTACCAGCTATGTAAAAAACAGATAGAAGAACCAACAGGGGTTGATGACTCCTTTTCTTGCAGTAACAAGATACTGCTTATTGCAAAACAATATGAGCAATTGAGCGTTCTGCAGAGACGCTTTGCATGACTTAACTATTTGCGAGTCGAACCACAGGGAGCATGCAACATAACACTTGCATGTATTGTCCTGCCCAATGTTGCTACCAGACACAATGTCCCTCTCTGTGATGTTTATGATGCACCTGAGCCTGTTGAAGAACCAGGACAAACTCTGGTGTTCTTTTCAATTGTTCGAAATTATTTTTGACAGCTTCATATCTGATAAATGTTTCTTTGACATTAATATACAGTGATGAATGACAGTGACGTAGATGACAAAATGTATATATTATTTTTGTTTGTTATTGAAATCTTTGGGGGGTTTATGTAATGGGGTCAAGATTGTTTTTATTTTTACGTTACTATAGTAAAAGGCTTAATTGGTAGCCAATGTCTACTTTATTACTGTAACGGTTAAACAGGTCAAGTGCAAAATAGAAGTAAATGTATATACACTAAATTGTACAAATGTATTTTTTTTTTTACTTTAAAACTTTGATTTTAAAGTTTTACCACATTTACTTCCTGAAATCCCCCTTGAAATCCTACTCCTTGTTGGGATCAGGGTAATCCTGTTTTTTTGGATCAAAGTTATCCAAATCCTACTGAAAAGTTTTGAACAACAGAAACTGAAGGTTTGATCCATTTACAAACTAGGATTGGATTACGTGATCTGATCCGATTTCAGAATGCTTCTTTCCCTTTTGAACAACCCGTTTTCCAGATTTGATCCAATCCGATAACCAAAATCCGATCAGATTACCTTTGAACAACTGGCCCCTAGAGATGATTGTGCGTGAAAATCCCAGTAGATCAGCAGTTTCTGAAATACTCACACCAGCCCCTCTGGCACCAACAACCATGTCACGTTTAAAGTCACTTAAATCACCTTTCTTCCCTCATTCTGATGCTCGGTTTGAACTGCAGCAGATCTTCTTGGCCATGTGTGCATGTTGAAATGCATTTAGTTGCTGCCATGTGATTGGTGGATTTGACATTTGCGTTAAACGAGCAGTTAGACAGGCATTCTTAATGAAGTGGTCATAGAGTGTATATAGCAATGAAATGTGGATAAAGATAGCAGTTCATCTTTCTGCTTTGTCTGCTTTGTCTATTGAGGTTGGTGAGTTCAGCATTAGCAAATAGGAACTTGCTAGTCTTGGTCTTGTGAATGAAAGGGAAATGATGTCACTCAGAGGGCAAAGTTCATGCAATAACCTCTGAACGATGATGGATGCCTTGGGTTTTTCCTGCTGGCTGTCTCCATGGCTGCTGCCCTTCCATGCTGAGTCCCTGACATCAGGCCATACTTGAGAGGAACAACCATGGAAAAGCTGCATGGCATGCTTGGTATCCAATAAATTGAGAAGGCTGTCCAAAACAGAAACGACCATTGGCTGCAGGAAAGAGGAATGGGGTGGGATTAGGTGTTTTTAGTGTCTGGAGCATTGTGTTTCAGGTTTTTGGGAAATGGCAGGAGCATCCCTGCTGAGTAACTGTGTGTGTGTGTGTGTGTGTGAGAGAGAGAATGTGTGTGAGTGTCTTGGATGTGCAGAAGACAGGAAACGTTGTCTGAGCCCAACTGTAATCCTCATTAAGGAACATGGTATCCTCTGGATAAACGACCGGATTGAGACAAACCAACCAGACACTCTCTAATTCTCTCTCTCTCTCTCTCTCTCTCTCTCTCTTTCATACACACACATAGAGAGAGGGGGGAAAGTATTTAGACGAGCGAGCCAGGCCTTTACAAGAAAATTGCACAACATGTTTAAGGGGAGGAAGGGTCTGAAAGACATGCATGGCTGGGCTCTGGGCACATACAGAATGCCTTCCACTCTTTGTTTGTGGTTTGCCTTTGCATCAGTCTCTGAATGCTGTTCTACAGCAGAAAATATGAAATATATTACACACATTCTCCCTTTCTCTCTCACACACTCCCCCACACACACACACGTTGCATATACCTGCCGCACTCACTCCTACATGACCTCCCTCAGGCCAGCGCATTCTCGTACGCTGCCTTTTTGGGTTCATTCGCGCCAGCACGTGGAAGTGTTCACTCAGATTTCCTAGAACTGTGAGTCAGTCCACTCCAAGATGGTATGTCTGGGGGGGCGGTGGATCCACAGGGGTTTTCACCACCAACTATACACACACACACACACACACACATGGAATCACAGTTTTACAGCCTGGTAATGAAGGATAACTCCTAACACACTCTCGTTTCAAAGCCTGTGTCCACTGGCCCTGTTGAATTCTGTGTAAGTGGGTTCGTTCACACTACTGTGTTTTTCTAACCACTGCTTGTATCTGCCCGTTGTCCTGTTGCTAAGCAACAATATTGTCATGGTGTACAATCGGAAATCGTCTACTGCTTTTGTTTAAAGATGTACTTGCAGACAGTTCAACCCTCTCAAATCTAGCATCTCACACGCCAAAAAGTGGAAATAGTTGGAACATAAAGTGCCATGGGAAATATTTGCATGGATAGAACATTTACCTCATGCCGATTTTTTTAATCTTATATTCGCATAAGGATAATAATAAAGTTCAGTATTTTCCCTAGAACTGCACATCTGTTTATTAAGACTGTGATGTTAGAAATATAAGGTCATGGGTCTGTATTTCTATAGAGATTTCGTAAAGGTGCACGTCCAAGAACAATAACCTTTTAGGAAGCATAATGTTTAAGACTGTGAGATGGTAGGTTTAATAGTGTTTAAGATTAAATAACCCTAACATAGGGTTTTATTATTATTATTACTAGTTTATTACCTAAGGTATAAGGTTCTTGCTGGATGCGCTATGTTTTTGTCAGCAAGTAATATGAATAGTGTAATCTTATTGCAGCTGTAAAGTAGTGATTATTAATTTGTACAATGAGTTTGCATATAACAACATATCCAGGCCAATGACCATTTAGAAACATTTTAAGGCTGTAAAATGTTAGATTTTAGATTAAAGAACCTTAGCAGATGGTAAGGTTCTATACTCATTACAATGCTTTCCTAAATCTGCAAAGCCAGGCTAAGAACCTTCAGGAACCATAATGTTAAAAACTTTCGGGAGTCAGGATTTTGTACATCAGCTGTTAACCACTTTCTACAGAGCCAATAGTGGAAGAATGAGCCACAACTGGCTGAGTATTTTATTTTTAACTGGTTTAAATCCAGTCCAGAGAAGTTACAGGGTTTTGCACATCAGCACTGCTGCATAAACTTTATTTATTGTGGCATGATTTACATATAACATAGTATAACATACTTTTTGGATGCGCTATGTTTTTTCTTCAACAAATAGCAGTGTAAAAGTAGTGTAATCTCATTACTGCTTGAAAGTAACAATTATAAATTTGTAATAGACTCAGTAACAGTTAGTAACAGTAACAAGTAGAATGTCAAGTTTTCAAAATTATAATTGCTAATCCCATTAAAACTATTACTAATAAACTATTGGAAAGAAGTGCCTGCAGTAACTACATGTGTGTGCACATTGTGAGTGCATGCCTCCAGAAACACGTCTTGGAACCCTGGCCTTGGGCTTTAGATCCTATAAGTTAACTTTAGCCCGGAGTGGCTAATATGAAGTCATTTACAAGCAGCGCTCCTGTGGTGGGACCCGCTGAGTCAGAAGGAAAAAGCTTGCCGTGCAGCTATTAGGAAGTTTGTGTAGTTTTGGCATCAGCCCACACATTACAGTCCAAGCAGTCATGAAGATAGCCCACCGATGTAGACCGTGAAGCTAATTTACCATTACAAGCTGAAAAGGCATGAAGCTAATTTATCTCTACACTCCGACCCTGAGGATTCCAACCCTTCACTCCCATACACAGAGAGATGGAACTGTTTAGCCCTGTTTCACAACTAATTTAGCTTTAGCATTCAGCTCTTTTTACTTTTTACACACCCAGTATGCTGCTGTTAGCTAGCATGTTTCAACTGAACTTGTGTATTTGATAAAGAAACATGTTACCGTATTTTTCGCACTATAAGGGGCACTTAAAATCCTTTCTTCTTTCCAAAAATCGTCAGAGTGTTTTATAATCTGATGCATATAATTATGTGTACATTTTACCTGTCAGGTTGTAAGAAGCCATAAAGCCACTTTGCTGAAGTGCAGTGCTAACCATGCTAAGCACTAGCTCTTTTGCAGTTCAGAGGTGAATATTATCAGCCTGTAGCCTGCTGCTAACCTCAGCTAGCACTACTGGAGCAGCATTAGCATTACCTGCTAATCGTGTTAAGCACCAGCTCTTTGGCTGTTCAGAGGTGAATATTATCAGCCTGTAGCCTGCTCCTAACCCTGGCTAGCACTGCTGGAGCAGCATTAGCTTTTCCTGCTAACCATGCTAAGCCCTAATGTTTAGCCACTAATGCTAATGTTCCAGCCTTAGTGGAAATCTGAAAATCTAAGCTTACTGTAAATAAACGGAAGCACTTTACTCACCCAAATAAACAGTTTTCAGGAGAGAAATCTGTGTAGATTAACATCCAGCAATCGTTTGAATTTTAAGGATTACAGTTTTGTTTACTTAGCTTAGTTTAGCTTTACAGGTTTACAGACCTATTGAATTTGAAGGAAAACACGACTACACCCCTGTTTCTTACCAGTGTCGCATAAAATGTGCCTCATAATCCGGTGCACCTTATGTATGAAACTATACCAAGAATATACGTTTATTGATAGTGCGGCTTATAATTCGGTGCACCTTATAGTGCAAAAAATATGGTAGCTTTTTCCAAAACCAGCTGAGATAAGAGCTACACCATTCCTATCAGAGCTCAGTATGAATGCATGTATTCAGATTGAGCAAATTGAGGCCACCAGATAAAATACCGAGGCCACAAATTAATAAACTATTTCCAGAAGATACAATGTTGAGGGTACAAATCAATACATGGCGGCTATAAATGAATATACTGAGGCCACAAATCAATATGCAGAGTCTGTAAATGAATACCGAAGTCATCCAGACTATGGAGGAACACATAACGAATCATGTAGTAACTTAAAAGTGTTAAACAAACCTAAATACTCTGTGAAGCATTTAGGTGCTCTTATCTGGGGTTTTGTTAACTTCCGTGTTAACAGTGATGAACTTATCCTTTGCAACAGAGGAAACTTTTGGCCTTTTTTTTCCTGGGGCGGTCCTGATGAGAGCCAGTTTCATCATAACATTTTTGATGGTCTTTCTGACTTCACTTGCAAAACACTTCAAGTTCTTGATTTTTTTCTTTGACGAATTGACTGACTTTCATTCCTAAAGTCATTTATCTTAGTGTAGTTGAGTAGTGATTAGAGGGCTATTAAATAGATCTATTCACTGTATACCAACTCTACCTCTTCACAACTTTACAACTGATGCTCTCAAACACATGAAGAGAGCAAGGAAATCAAGTAATCAAATATTAACTTTTGACAAGTTCATCACAGCTGTTAACTGAAAGTCATTCTAAGTGACTCTACCTCATAAAGCTGACTGAGAAAATCAGCTAAGATGTGCAAAACTGTCACTTAAGCAATAATTGCCTAATTTGAAGAATCAAAAATATAAAACATATCATGGTTTGTTTAACACTTTTTTGCTTACTTAATAATTCAGTTTTTTTTGGAATGACTTTATTATTAATCTATGCAATGCAGATTAAGAACACTTAATTTAAAATGTGTCCAAACTTCTTAATCTGGTACTGTGTATTAAAGATGCAACTTAACATATTAAACGAAAGCCAAAAGCATGACAGTATGACCAACTCATTGTTTCTTCATTACTTTTAACTTCACTAAGCATATTTCTATAATTACATGTTGTAGTCCTGTATCTGTTTCTCTGCATACTTTATTATTCTCCTTTTACCCTGTTCTTCACAGGTCAGGACCCCACGAGACCACCACAGTGCAGCTATTGGTAGGGTGGTGGGTCATTCTCAGCCCTGCAGTGACACTGACACTGCTGGATCAGCATCATGTGTGCAGCAACAGATTAAGAGCTTCTCACTGTCTCTGACTTTATATCTACAAGGTGGAGCAGCTATAGGTAGAAGTGTCTAATAGAGTAGACAGTGTGTGGATTCAGTGTTTAAAAACTCCAGCAGCACTGCTGTGTCTGATACAAAAAGAATGAGGAAAATACAAAGTAAAAAAATTGGTCTAGTAATGATACATTGCCATTCAAATTCATACTTAGTTGTTAAGTGTTTTTTAAGTTTTTAAGTGTATAAACCAAGCTTTTTGCATCCGTGCAAGGGTTCACCCTCCCTTTGGTTTTTCGTTATGTTTTATGTATGGATTTGACTGCCTGGCCACAGTGTTGTAGGCCATAAGAGCAAGTTACCGTTCCGTTTACTGCAAAGTGTGACTTCATGCTGCCTAAAAACTACAATGCAGTAACTTTATAGCATTACTGCTGCTGTTTTTTTTGCTGTAAATTTACAGTGAAATGCTTGCAGTAAATGGTTGGCTGTAAGTTTAGGGGCAACTACAGACCCCAACATTCAAATTACATTTTTTAAAAAGAATAATTTAATTATTATAATGTATTTTTATATTCATCTTTACTTGTAAAAAGCTGTAATACTCTTTAATTCATTTACAGTAAGCACACAGGGTCACTTCTGCCAGCTCCAGACTTTATTGCCCAAAATGCACCACACACTGACATCACCTGATTATTGATTTCACCTTTTCACCTTACTATATATACCCTTGAATTTATTCACTCACTGTTGAGTATTAGATTGGTCCCGTCCGTCTTTACAAGTCGTTCATCTTACCTGTGTTTTGTTTATTCTGAGTATGACCTTTTTTTATATTTCTTTGCCGTGTCTAGACCTGAACTGCCTCTTTCCCCTTGTTATGTGTTACACGGGAGAAGGGAGGGATGGACGTAAGTGCAATATATTATTTATTAAACAAACAAGATAAAATAAAACAGTAAACAAAACACGGGTAACGCAAAAAACTTACAAAGAACAAGGCAAGGATAAATCAAACTAAGAAATTCAGACTAAGAAACTAAGACTAGGATACATACGGGCAGCAAGGATACATACGGACTAAGGATGCAAGGATACAAAGGATACAAAAGACTCGACACTGAACATTCAAACAGAGGGGCTTAAATACAGGAGGAGAGTGAGAAACACCTGGGCTTGGATGACGAGGGGGCGGGGTTACAGACAGGACACAGGTGAGAACACTAATAGCTAGGGCAGGGCTGGGGCGGAGCTATGGTGGAGACAGGTACAAAAACAACAACACAAGCACATGGCTGGGAACACTTGACAGGAAAACAGAGGGGCAGAAGCACAAGAGACCAAAGAGGGAGAAACAGAAGACAGACATGGGCTAAGGTGTTACATTACCCCCCCTCAACGGCGCCACTACCAGAGGCACCGAGAGAGAGGGAACAAGGGACTGGACAAGGGACACGAACGGAGACTGGACAGAGGACTGGACAGGGAATGGAAACTGGACAGGAGACGGAGACCGGGCAGGGAACTTGACATGGGACGGAGACTGGAATGCAGACTGGGATGGGGACAGGACACATGGCTGAACAGGGGACTGGACACAGGGACTGACTGGGGACTGGACAGGAGACAGAGACTGGACAGAAAGCTGGGACTGGACACGGGGCTGAGACTGGACAAAAGACTGGACACGGGGCTGAGACTGGACAGGGGGCTGGACACTAGACAGGGACGGAGACTGGGCAGCAGACCGAACAGAAGACGGGGACTGGACAAAACTGGACAGGGGAACTGGGACAAATACATTGACAGGGACAGACACGAACATGGTGACGGGGACAGGAACAGAAACAGAGACTGAGATAGGTACAGGGACACAAACTGAGACAGGGACCAAAACAGGGAGAGATACGGGGACCAGATACACAGGAGGGTGCCCAGGACTGGCAAATGTCCAAGGAAATGTCTGTGGCAAAGTCAGGGGAGCCAGCTTGGGCACAGTGCTTGGGGTACAATCCGGGGGCCTAGGAGCAGGCCTGGGGCAAACAAAGTTCTGGGAGCGGGTACAGGGTCAGAGGCGGACGGGGCCGCGGGTGCAGGGTCAGGAGCAGTGGGTACCACATGGGTCGCAGGCACTGCTGGTGCTGGAGCTGAGGCTGTAGCAGCGGGAGCTGCTGGTGCTGGAGCTGAGGCTGTAGCAGCGGGAGCTGCTGGTGCTGGAGCTGAGGCTGTAGCAGCGGGAGCTGCTGGTGCTGGAGCTGAGGCAGCGGGTGCTGCTGGTGCTGGAGCTGAGGCAGCGGGTGCAGCTTGAGCAGGCGCGGCGGGTGCAGCTTGAGCAGGCGCGGCAGGTGCAGCTTGAGCAGGCGCAACGATCCTAGGAGCTCGTGACCTGGGAGTAGGCACAGGAGCAGAGGCAGGTAGCCCAGGCACGTGAACTGGGGTGGCAGCGGGCACAGAGTCAGAGGCGACCGGAGCCGCGGGCACAGAGTCAGAGGTGGCCGGAGCCGCGGGCACAGAGTCAGAGGCGGCCAGAGCCGCGGGCAGCGCTGAAACAGAGGCGGCCGGAGCCGTGGGCAGCGCTGAAACAGAGGCGGTGGGTCCTGCTGGCGTGAGCGCGGCAGGCACCGCTGACGTGGAGGCGGCTGCCACCGCGGGCTTGGAAGCGGCTGGCACCGTTGGCGTAGAAGCCGCTTCAGCGGGAGCTGAGAGTGCGGCTGCCGCCAAGACCCGGACTGGAGCCGCAGATTCAGCAGTGGGCGAGGCTGTGGAAACCGGACCGGAACTAGCTCCTGGAGCAGGAGTCAAAAACTTGGAATCCGGCCGGGCTGTAGAGCTGGGAGCCGGCAGGGCTTGAGAGCTGGGAGCCGGCCGGGCTTGAGAGCTGGGAGCCGGCCGGACTGTAGAGCTGGAAACCGTCCGGGCTTGTGAGCTGGAAGCCGACCGGGCTTGAGAGCTGGAAGTCGGCCGGGCTTGAGAGCTGGAAGCCGGACGGGCTTGAGAGCGCGGTGGAGCTAGCAGGCTAGCTAGCTTAGCTGGAGCTGGGCTGACGAGCTCCAAGCCGAGGAGAGGTGCCGGGAGCCCTCCTCGTAGCCTGCCACCTTGCTACGTCCATAATGCGGTCGAGTCTTATGTTACACGGGAGAAGGGAGGGATGGACGTAAGTGCAATATATTATTTATTAAACAAACAAGATAAAATAAAACAGTAAACAAAACACGGGTAACGCAAAAAAACTTACAAAGAACAAGGCAAGGATAAATCAAACTAAGAAATTCAGACTAAGAAACTAAGACTAGGATACATACGGGCAGCAAGGATACATACGGACTAAGGATGCAAGGATACAAAGGATACAAAAGACTCGACACTGAACATTCAAACAGAGGGGCTTAAATACAGGAGGAGAGTGAGAAACACCTGGGCTTGGATGACGAGGGGGCGGGGTTACAGACAGGACACAGATGAGAACACTAATAGCTAGGGCAGGGCTGGGGCGGAGCTATGGTGGAGACAGGTACAAAAACAACAACACAAGCACATGGCTGGGAACACTTGACAGGAAAACAGAGGGGCAGGAGCACAAGAGACCAAACGAGGGAGAAACAGAAGACAGACATGGGCTAAGGTGTTACATTATGTTTGTTACCTTACACTTTCATATTTTGCTTTGTTTTTGACCCTGCCTGTTTTTGACCACGCTGTTGAATTATCCCTTTCTATTAAATCCCCTTCATTTTATCTGTGCTTGTCTCATCCCTGCCTGTCACTCATCACTCCTATACTTTGCCTGACATTTTTGTTTAGTTCCTCAAGCTGTTGAACCTCAGCAGATACTGAATCAGTTCCACTTGGATTTTCTTTCACTCCTCAACGTCTCACCCCAGACCTTTGTAGCAGTTCATGCTGAGATCGGAGTTTGAATGTTTTCCGAAAGTGTTCTATAAATGTTCAGATATGAAACAGAGCTATTAATTTAGTCCTTTCCCAGCCGGTTCAGCCAATCCAGACCGAGACAAACCTACAAAATCCAGACTCAGCAGTAGGGGTTCAGACCAGTCAATGCTATGGGCGTGTGTGAGCTCATGAGCTCTCCGCAGATGCCATGTTTTTCTTGCACATGGTGAAACCTCTCCAAATTGGCCTCCCCGGCTCTGACATCAGCCTGTTGAGAAGACTTCGCTCACTCGCTTTTTTTCTCCTCTTTCCCTTCTGTTGGAGAGAACACACTGGCAGCATGGACTTCTGCCCTGTTTGCACTTAACAGCAGCTCTCTGACAGCCTTTCCAATACGCAGTGTTGTCTAAATCCCTAGAGTGGGAACGTTTCTTTCTTTCACACCCTCCTACGCTCACTGTACAAAGCTGTACAGAAGTATTAAGTATTCTGTACTGCTTTTATAACCATGCCTATGATGGTCAAGTGCAGGATATCTCCTTTCACATTTACATTTACGGTATTTACGGACTTACATCAGTGCCTCGTTATTTACTTCAAAATATTCATAGCTAGTTAGCAGAGACTAGGATCAAGAGAGACACAAAGCTTGATAGTGTTTAGAATCCTAGGAGATGCAGGGGTTGGACAATGAAACTGAAACACCTGTCATTTTAGTGTGGGAGGTTTCTTGGCTAAATTGGAGCAGCCTGGTGGCCAATCTTCCTTAACTGCACATTGCACCAGTAAGAGCAGAGTGTGAAGGTTCAATTAGCAGGGTAAGAGCACAGTTTTGCTCAAAATATTGCAATACATACAACATTATGGGTGACATACCAGAGTTCAAAAGAGGACAAATTGTTGGTGCACGTCTTGCTGGCGCATCTGTGACCAAGACAGCAAGACTTTGTGATGCATCAAGAGCCACGGTATCCAGGGTAATGTCAGAATACCACCAAGAAGGACCAACCACATCCAACAGGATTAACTGTGGACGCAAGGGGAAGCTGTCTGAAAGGAATGTTCGGGTGCTAACCTGGATTGTATCCCAAGAACATAAAACCACGGCTGCCCAAATCGCGGCAGAATTCAATGTGCACAAGTGTGTGTCAACTTTCCTGTTTCCACCAGAACTGTCCGTTGAGACAATACATTATTGTGGTCTAAAATCAGGTGTTCCAGTTTCATTGTCCAACCCCTGTATATATATATATATGTATATATAGACAGTGAGTGACTCTGGAAGTTGTCCTGACACCCAGTGGAAGTTCTTTCCACCACCTTGGTCCTGCACAGCACAGAGAAGAGTCTGGATGTGGTAGTTTGAGTCGTACTGGAAGCTTTAAGAGCTCTTGGTACAGATCTTGATTTGACCATCATTGCAATCAAGTAGGAAGGAGCTGGTCTGTTTTTTGGCTTTGTAGGCCAGAGTCAGGGTTTTGAATTTGATGCGGGCGGCAACAGGAAGCCAGTGGAGGGAACGCATGAAAGGAGTCACATGACTGAACTTCGGAAGATTGAAGATGAGTAGAGCTGCAGCTATATTCTAAACTAGTTGCAGGGTTTTGGTGACTCGCAGTGGAAGAGCAGCCAGTAAAGAGTTGCAAGTCAAATCAAGTCTTGAGATGACAAGAGAGAGACTGCACAAGCACCTGAGTGACTTCCTGAGAGAGAAACGGCCAAATTCTTCGGATGTTACACAGGAGAAATCTGCATGATCGAGTCAGATTTGCAACATGGCTCGAGAATGATAACTGGTCATCCATTACTACCCCAAGGCTACGTGCTTCTGCCCATGGAGTGACCAGTGAGTTCTCGAAAGACATGGAGAGATTGTGGTGAAGACCTGTAGTTCCTGGGATGAACAGAAGGTCAGTATTTCTGGGGTTGAGTTAGAGGTGATGAGAACTTGAAACCTGATCGTCGGAAGGAGGAAAAGAAGAGCTTAGTTAAGTATCTTCAGCATAGCACGGCAGTAGATATCAATCAATCACACTGATTATCTAGTGTTGGTTCCAATGGCTCCTGTCAAGGGGTGGATATATTGGCCAGCAACAGTTAACAGTTCTTGAAGGTAAGAAGTTGAAGCAGGAGAACTGGGCAAACTTAAGAATCTGAGCTACAGTACTTTGGCCAATTCTCCCTTGCAGGGTTGAACTGTTTTGAACATGGAGGGTTGCCATCCTAGTGGCTTTTCCACATGAGCTCAGTTTGGCTCAGAACGCTTGCAAACCAGACTGGGCACAGTTTTCTCAGCACAGTTAGTTAATCATACTAGACAACACAAAACTGTTGAACGGGAGGGCTTAAAGGGGCATTAATCCCTAAACCATCTTTTTTTTCATTAATAGCTGAAATGTGTTCCTTTAAAGTAATACAATATAAACCAGACCTGCTTTTATTTTTTAAAAAACCTTTCCAAACTGTTTAAAACACTTTATTGCAGTCAGTTCAGCCTCTGCAGGTTCAACTGGCAAGTAGGTGTGTTCGTAATCTGGCCAATGAGGTTTGTGTTGCGTTAGAGGTTATTGAGAGTATTGGTGCTACAGACTAGGCAGGTGTGATGCGGTCTTCTTTCAGAGCGGATGAATCTGATTCCAGGTTATGTTCAGTCAGAGAGAGAGCGCACTCAGTCAGAAACTTCACTTCAACTACACACTTTGGTTTTATTATGAGTGAATGAGCTACTTGGGTCTGAGTTTCCCCTTCTGAAGTCTCCATTGCTCCACCAGCAGCTCACGTTCAGTAAAACAGAGCCGGATCCTCTTTTAGAGGCTGTATGTGTGATCTGAGTACATAAAGACAAGTGACGAAATCAAAGGAACTTCCACGAAAAGCGACCCGACCCCCCAGATTTTAGGATGAATTTATTAGTGTCACGCTACAGTGCTCTCCTTTCACACTCCCGAACTCCATTTCCCAAAAACCCACTATCGATGACATCACCTTTACCCAATCGTGTTATGCTTCCCCATTCAGAGTCACCTGACTTTTAGGAAGTTCCGGTTCAATGTAATTTGTATCCTGTATAAATGGTTTTAGTTTGCGTTTATACTTTGTGAGGTATTGTCGACTTTTGTTGCGTACTGAGCGTTCTTTCCCTGCATTATTCTATCGTTGGACTGTCTTTCTGGTTTTGGATCTTGGACTGTTTACCGTACTACGACTCCTATTTTCAGTGAGTGTTTTTTTATCCTGTTATCTGGCTGTTAATTCCAATAATCCATCCTGTAAATAAACCTGTCATTACTTTTTACTCGCCAAGCGTCACTCCTATCTGTCTGGTGTTACAAACAGGCTTAGCAGGGATGGTCGTTCCAGCACACTGGTTCCATTAAACACAATATTTTATCCCCTTCTTCACTCAGAAATGCTTCTGCTTTCAGATTAGAAACAAAATAATATGGACTGCCACTTTAAACCCTATAAGGCATATATTTTATCTGCCAAAAAGAAGACTGAGGGAAGTTTCCCCCTAAAAAAACACCATCTGAAAGAGGCTGATGAGAAAGTCTGATACACCATCACAAAAGAAGAAATAAAGAGTTGTAAGTGTTTAGTTGTGGTAAGATCATTGGGTCACAGACACCACAAAGGGATTTGTCTCACTGTTCTGATATTTTGAAGAGGGGTGAAGGTACGCACTGGCAAGGAATGGTAGGGCACAACAACAGTTGCCTAAAGCACATCTAGAGCCAAAATTATAGCACTATACCATCACATACGTAAAAAATCCCAAGGAGAAATGTTTGTTGGTAAATTGCCTGGTGAGTTTTTTTGCTACAATATCTTCCAACACATCTGTTCATTGGTTTTAGGTAGGTTTGGAGTGCAATAATATCAAAGGCCAACATATTTAGACTGTGTTCCACAGGCAGAACCTTCATAGGTATGTGTGGTTAAGAATCCCCTATATAAACCTTTGGTTAAGCCCTGACCAGAGCGTGCGTGAAAGCCGGTGAGCTGGTTTATATTCCGTAAGTGCAGTTAATAACGGTTTATTTGACCTCATCCCGAGCTGTTCATCATCACAGACTGTGAGATGTCTGAAACGGTAAAGGTGTGGGTGTGTGAACGAGAGACAAAGAGAGCACTGTGAGTATGGACTTTTATGAACTTTGTGTCCCACATGAAAATAAAAATCATGTTTCTCGAAAGGAAAAATGCAAGAAGTTAAATATTTCCAGCTTGTAAACTTGGCTTTGTAGTCTGATTCATGGTTTGGGAAAGGTTGTGCTAAAGGTAGGGATTCAATAGGTTTGTGACAGTAAATTACTTAATGTAGCAGATTCAGCTGTTGAAGACCCAGAACAATGTAATGAAAATACACTCAGGTTACCAGGAACAATAAATAATCAGAAAATCAGACTGATATGGGCAACTCTTAGTCATAAATATATTGAGGTACACCTACAGATGTAGTGTAGAGGTTCCTAATGGTGTTCTGTGATGATCCATTCTATACAACTTGAAAATTCCCACACAGTTCCTGCTAATTATGCAGTAGGTCTGGAGTGTTAATGACATGTCCAATAGAATCCCCAACCTTTTTTTAATCAGGGACAGATCTACCATTTCATCTTGCCATGGCACAATATCTGTGTTTCAGATGGCAGCAGTACACTGTAAAAAATGCAACTACATTTTGTTCACCTGACCTGGTAATTTGAGTTACTGAAACAAGGAAATCTAAGTTACTAGGCATTTACAAACAAAACCATGTCAGACCAACACATTCCAGCTTGGTATTGTGCAAAATGGGTTATTTACGTTGCCTGAACAGGCAATTTTATGTTACATGATGCTGCTTAGTTAATTGAGAGTTTGCACATGCGCACTAAGGCACAAGAAAGAACGCGGGGTTTTCAAGTGCGGCACTGCAGGGGCTCTCAAGCGCAGCACAGCAGGGGCTGTGAACACTCCTCTCTCAGGCAGCTGCTTTAAGGTAAGCTAAGATATTTAAGATTTATTTTATTACTAGGTATTTTTGTAGATATGTGTTGTGTTTCTGTGAAATAATGTATTTCGGACATGTATTTTGCTTTAGATATATTGGCAGGCTCACTATCAGCTTAGTTAGAGAGTTAGCTAACGTAGCTAACTAGCAGTAGCTAACTAGCCCAGCTAGCAAACTGCTATCGCCGCATGGTTTTGGCACACAGTCTGAATTGAGTATTAAACATTCAACTAGCTAGCTAGGTATGTTAGCTTATGTTTCTGAAACAGTTGGTTAACATTCCAGTATTTGTTGGTTAGGCTAACCTAGGTATTAACTACCAGATAAATACACTAGATTACACTAATTAGCTAACCTAGGTTTGCCTCAGCTAAGAATTCCAGCCTGAAGAAAAGGCAGATAGTAACCTAGCAAGTTAGATAATTTTCTCTTTCCTCTGCCAGCTAACCTAACCTAGTTTAATTTAACCTATTTAGTCAGGTTAATGCTATATATATATTTTTTAAATATCAGTACCAGTCATTGGGGAAAGAAGTTAGGTTCCGATTAAGCACTAATTTGGCCGGGTAAGTTAACTTACACAAAACATAATTTGAATTGCACTGCCTCTGTGCTGCTCAGTTCATAAATTTAATTCAAAGCATTGCCTTTTTTTTTATTTTTATGAAAGGACACCATTAATAAAACTTTACTCATATTTATCAAAACATGTTTAAACTATGCAAATATCAAAAATGATATTACGATACATTTGAGTAGTCAAGAATCTACTGAAAATAACAATTACTGAGTCGTCTCCTATAAATAATTTTAGATTTAGGAGAATAAAGGTAGTTCAGACCACCAAGTATATTCAAGAAAGTCGCGCAGGAGTCTGTGATTTTAATGAGAATTTTTAAGTGTGGTGGTAAAATAACACTGTTTATCATAGTTAATTATATGTTATTAATGTATGATGGTGGGATATGATAGTATTCATTTAATGTTATCTATTGAGTCAGTTTTCTTCCAGTTATGTTTTAAATGGGTTGCAACTACTTGTATTTGTTAGTGCTTTAAATGTGAGATGTAATTGAGCTGTTTTCTCTTTTACAGTTTAACGGGGTTAGGAAGATTTTAGTGAATATGCACGCTGCCTGAAAAAGACTCAATGGAGTAGGTATGTACATAACTTAAATATTAATGTCAAAATTTAATGTGTACTTTCTATATACATGTATTTTAGATGATTTAAAGCAAATTCTGCCAGATGTGTAGCTGGGACTCTAACTACTAACTAATGCTTACTGATGCATATATACATTTATTAGGTAATGAGTTGGTGACACTGAGTTTATTGCCTTTCTAATCCTTTAAAACATTTGTTTTGGTTTCACACTTCAGTTCATACATAGCATATTAGTCCCATGGGAGTTACCAAATGGTTCATGATCATTTAAGGAATAATATGTTCTAAGATTGATTAAAATAAAATGTATATAAAAAATAATAATTTAAAATAATAGATAATTGAAATGGGTACATTTTAATATGAAAATGTTTATTGTTTTTTTATGGAGAGAGATTAGTCTCAAAACTCAAAAAGTGTAACTGATAATCCATAAGTTACATATAAATCACAAATAAATTTCACTGTTCACAAAAAAAAAAATACATTTCAGTTTGTGTCTCATGACCTACAATTTGTACAAATACTGTTTGTTTATGTTAATGCTCCACAGATCTGTGAGGAGTTTTTTCGAGTTACCAACAAAGACCTGCTAGAAACTTTCAGAGCTGCCATGGAAAAGAACACCACCAAACTACTGAGACTATACCGTGCCCGGAAGGGAGCTTTTGGGCATGATATGGAAGACCTATTGAAAAACTTGATGAAAAGGTCAGTGGTTTTGGAAAAAGTAACACATTCTGTTAAACTACACACATTTAGACCTAAACTTTATTCTAATTATCTGCTCATATCTTTGTTTAAGACATCTGATATTGTCGCCTATCGAAAGAGTGCTGTGCTGGAAGGACTGCCTTCGTTTTCGAGAGAAGATCCTGTAAAGTTGTTTTAGAAATGTTTGGTAAGTAACAGACATCAAGAAACATGCATGTGAGATGAGAAACTTTCAGTTTTACTTTTAGGTTTAATGCATTTTTGTTTGATACTCTGTGTCTTTCCAATAGGATACAGATCCAGAAGATGAACAGACCAAAGGGGTATCTGTTGGAGTACTTGTGGTTTTAGAGGACAATGTCTCTGCTGCAGGCTCATCAACAAATGAACATTGCCATTGTGCTGGAGGAGACCATAGTTCTGGATGGACTCTGCGACACCCCTACAGGCTTGGCATACCTCTTTGGCCTTTTCTGTGCTCTAAACCTTTCTTATCCAACATTCTGAACTCCAAATTCAGATCCACTTTAATGTATAAATGCAGTGCTTGACATGTTGGTATACTGTATGATTTGTTGTGTTTAAATACATGCAGGTGTTGTTGCTAGTGTTGCAGGGTTCCGATTGGAAGCATTTTATCAAACGTGGCATCAGAGGTGTTGGATTTGATCCTTGTTAAAATGAAACTCTGACATATCTACATTATTGGCAAAATAGCTTTTTATGTTGCCCTACATTTTATCCTGAATCTCTTAAGTACATTTTGAATGCCATTCTCAAGATGTTTTTGGACCTTGGCTCAAGACAACAAATGACATGTACTTTTTTTTTTCCCAAAATAAATTTTATCTGCAAGCCAGTGAACATGGTCACAGTAGTGAACTCCAGGATTTTTAGGTTTGAATTCCAAGATGTCTTTTTTTTTTAGGAAAAAAGAAATTGAGGTTTGATGTGCAGTGTTCAAGGTATTGTGCAATGCCTGTTTGCAAAGATGCTCCTCTAAATACACATTATTTTTGGTGAAAAATATTTTTGAATTTTAATAAGTGTATTTTGTTTGACAAAAATATGACTATGTAGAGGCAGTTTTATCTTTCCAGCACTCATTGACCCGTAAAGTAAAAAATTAATATCCTTTTTATTCAGTGGTTTGTAAACCTTTATAAAGAACTTTCTAAACAGTTTTAAGCTTTCTATATGTTTTTTTGTTTTTGTTTTTTGATAATTACAGGACTCTTATTTTTTCACTGTAGCATTATGCAGAGGCATGTGACTAGGTAAACAAATACGGCATACAAGGTTTTTACCCCTACTTCTTTAAATTGCTTTTTTTTTCTTCATGGTTAAATGAGGTTAGATGACACTCTCAACCAACATTTTTAAGTGATAGTCTTCTTAATACGGTTCTCAATTTTGAATGCTGAGGGATTCCAATTCTTTGCATCTCTGTTATGCTATTTGCAAGTAACTGGTTGGAATAAAGTAATATTAATTAATATTTGATTGTCTTTTCTATGTACTTAATGTTTTAATGTAGTATTAAATGCAGGATGCTTGTTATATAGGAAAGATGTACTGGTTGAGTGAACAGTTGGCTAAACCAAATATCTTTAATAAAGACAACAAAAAAATCCTAATGCATCATGTTGCCTTAAAATATTCAGTTCGTTCAACATCTTTTTTTTTTTTTTTAGAAGTTAAGATTTTGCGTTCTGCTTATCAGTAATTCTTTGTATAACAAACACAAAAACAATCACACGCTCAACAGAAATATTGTAGTTCTCCTAACATTAAGATTGTAATAGCTTGAACAGAATAATCAGATCTATGTCGACAAGCAAATATAAGTTGGCTAAACAGATAATTCTCTATAAAAATGACAAACAGCACAGTTGTTGACAGAACTAAAAAATCTTGATGCATCATGTTGCCGTAAAATTTTGAGTTTTCTCAACAATTTATTTTTTACAGTGTATGTGGACGAGCATTGTCTTGTTGGAATAGTGTACCTAAGTGTGTTTTCTGAAAGGTTAGGGCCACTGGTTGCAGGACCTCATTCATGTCAATTTGAGCTGTCAAAGTGCCTGTAATCATAACTAAGTAAACTCAACTTTCTGGTCTTATAGTATAACAAAAATAAATAAGATAAATCAACTTCCTCTTTAGTTGTAATAACTTGATGTTTTAAGTTATGCTCACGTTTTTTTCATTAACCATTAATACTTATATTTAACACTATAAGAGGTTGACACTAGACAAAGGTTTTGTCTGTTGTCATAGTACATTTTCATCATTTAGCCTAGCAACCGTGAAACAAATTCTAAAACCTCAGTAGACTGAGGACTGATCTGAGTCCAGTCTTTCGAAAGCATCTTTGTCTAGAGATCAAACAAATTCAGTGATATTGAGGTCTGGAATATTGGGTGGTCAGTCTAATGTTCTGAGAATATCTGCAGCTTCTTTATTTGCATCCAAAGGCAGAAGACAAACATCTTCGGATGCTCTCAGATCTAAAAGCTGGGGTTTCTCATCTCATTTCAAATATGAAAGCTTTAAGTACTGCTTATCTGATAAGAGACAGTTTTGACAGTGTTGAAGCAGGTCTTGCTCTTGTTGGAATCCTAATTGTGTTCATTTATACCTTTCAGACCTCGCATCCATTGAAATGGACATCACATGTTTTCTTCATTCTTGTGTATTCTTGCATCTAATGCAGACCGGAACCTGTTGTCCATCAGAATAGATATGTATCAGCCAATCAAACAGCAAAAAAAAAAAAAAAAAAACAGGAAAATTAATGAGACAAAAATGCTAGTGAGACAAAATGAATATGTTTTTATTTTTACTGAATAGGGATGAATTGTGAAATAAAGTTATATAAAAGTTTTATAGGATAAAAATAACAATGTTAAACAAATTATTGTATAATTTAATTTATTTATTCAGTATTTTATTCATATATTTACTCAATTTTGTTTCTGAGGGCGTTACAGTCAGAAACAGCATTTATTTTCTTTAATATTTATAATTCAGGTCTGAAAGGGTTAAGTGTTTTCTGTTTTAACATTTACAGACCCCATGCCGTTCATACAGCACGAGTCAACCAATATTCTCTATACTCTAGACAATCTCCAAAGGTTTCCACCAGTCTGAACATCACCACTTAACCAGGAAAAGAACCATATATGCGTCCAACTGGTTCTAATACTTATTTTATCTACCTTTATTTAAGCATCTTTGAAGATGCTGGGGTTTTTCATTTCTTCAAAATGACAGCTTTAAATGCTGTTTATGTGATGAAGGACAGTTTTGGAGTTGTAGCAGGTCATGGGTAACAGGGTTGTAAGAGTAGTAGAGATTATTTTGTATCGGATCTTCTCAGAAGCATCTCCTGAAAAAGAAGATCATTATACTTTTTTCACTCATTTATTGGGAAATGTTGAGTTTGATCCTTATTAAAATGACCAGCACTCAGGGTCAGGATATCAAGATAGAATAATTCTGGTCCAGTTGTCTAAAGCGCTGCCACTATGATCGGTAGATTGCTGGTTCGAATCCTGTTTATGTAGCTAGCCATCAGCTGCCGGAGCCCTGAGAGAGCACAATCGGCCTTGCTCTCTTTCTCTCTGGGTGGGTAGATGGCGCTCTCTCGCCACATCACTCCAAAGGGTGATGTCGCTCAGCAGGAGGCATCTGTGAGCTGGTGTATCTGAACCGAGTCGCTGCACTTTTCTCCAAGTGCGCTGTAATGCTACTCAGCAAAGATGTATCAGCAGCAGGTTGAAAAGAGTTGGTGAATAGTCTTCACCCTCCTGGTGTGCTGGGGCATTATTGGTGATAGGGGGAGTCCTAATGAGTGGGTTGTAAATTGGCTCTGTATAATTGCTCTTGCTCTGTCCGATTGGACATATTATGATGGCCCTTCCTCTTTATTCTGACCTCAATTGGGTACTGAGGAGGTCTCTGACTGGTAATGTCTTAGTCCTACAAGTCCCGGCAAGATGTTTATTTAGTTTCAAGTCTCCAGGATGATGGAGTAGATCATGAGTTTAAGGTTAGGGTTGGGTCAAGTGTCGCTCAGCAGCGTTTAAACAAATGCAGAAATACAGGAGGACATGGAAACCCCATGCTGCTCCAATGTCTTTCACAGGAACGACTGAACGGCTCCTTGTTTCTGTTCTGCTGGGAAAGGAAAGGAGAGTGAGAAGACTGTGGAGGGAAATGAGAGGGGGAAACGTGGAATAGAGTGAGTAAGAAAAGAGAGAAAGGCTGTGGAAAGAGAGAAAGTGTGAGAAAAAAGAAGGAGACAGGAAAGTGTGAGAGGAAAAGACTGAAATTACATTCACGACACAGAAACTGGCAACACAAACTCGTCAGGAAAAAATGAAGAGAAAAATGAAGACAGACAGAACTAGTTTGCAGTTCCTGCAGAAACTGTGAGTGTAATTGCAGTGCTGATTCATGGCTGGTTGCTGTGGTGTTGCTCTTGTGTCCATGGCGGTTGCTAAGGTGTTGCTAAGCAATTGCAAGATGGTTGCTATGGTGTTGCAAAAACATTTTGCGGCTATTGAAGCTAGGTTGCTCTGGAGATGTGTGGTGTCCAAACTTTTGGCAAATTGCTGGTTTATCCAATAGCTCCTCCATACACACACACAGTACTGGAGAGTGGGGCAGACAGAATGTTGAGCCCCCCATTTATTCATATCATAGGAAAGAACTTAAAAACTTCTACAGGCTTTTCGAATTTGGTGTTTGTCGCTCAAAAATTGTGATGCGCATGGCCGTGCAAAATTCTCCCCATTTATTATTAACGGGCATAAAATAAAACATTAATGAAGTTTTTACAAAAACTGTACGTCTGATCAAAACGTCTGTATACAAGCCTACTGTTCCTGACCATGACGCATATTTTACAGTTATTTTGAAAAACTCGAGTCCGAATTAACCAGACAAAACCTAGAAGAATAATGATACAGTTGCAAGAAAAAAGAATATGAACCCTTTGGGATAAATTGCATAAATTGGTCATTAAATGTGTTCTGACCTTCATCTAAGTCACAACAATAGACAAACACAGTCTGCTTAAACTAATACCACACAATAAATTATATGTTTGTAAAAAATCTTGTGTGGTATTAGTTTAAGCAGACTGTGTCCAGAACATCAGATCAGAACACATTTAATGACCAGTTTATGTAGAAATCTGTAAAATAAAAAAGGACACTTAAGATGGACAGTACTGTGATTGCAAACTGCAATGTTTTACTGCTATAGGGATGGGGGTCAGTGCTAACTGGCTAACTATGAAATTAGCACAAGACAATGAGGTCGGACAGTTCTGACAACAGCACCAACTGTCTCTGAGTCCGCTCAGGTCTGGTGTGAAGCAGTCTGATGTGTTACACTGAAAAACAATGATGAGTAAAATTACTTTTAAAAAGTTTACGAAAAGAAAGGATTGACTGAAGTTCAGTTCACTTATTTATTCTATGTAACATTTAAGCCTTGAAACCAAGTTGAATTTACTTAAATTTATCTGATATTAAATTTACTTAAAAAAAGCAAATGCAAAAAAAGTTGCGAAACTTTTTTTAAAGTAAATTTTGTACCTAGTAACCATAGCAACTAAACTTCTATCCATCTCAGTCTATGAGATAATCATCAGATGGTTCAGATGGCATGTGACACAAGCAGGAAAATTCGGTACTGTGGGGAACGCAACTCAATGCTGATTGGTCTAAGAGGCAGGACTGGCTGTCCAGAACAGTCACAGCTAGAGAACACTAGAACACTGGTTGAATTTGCTGAAAATCTTTTCCTCCTTCTTGCATTTTTGTGGGTCATCACCTGATCGCCATAATGAAGAAGCCCCCACTGGATTAGACATTTGGTTCATCACAGTTACAGTTACAGTACATCAGGGACATTTACAACATGGACAAAAAACTTGTCACATTCATGTAACTGGTCCTTTAAATGGTTATTATTTTACGTAGAGCCAATGTCTTTTTTAAAATATCCTTTAAGAACCCGTCAAGAAGAAAAAGAAATGAGAGATGTCTTTGTTTTCCTAGGTTCTAGTTCTCATTGTGACTCATAAGGTCAAAAAAATAAAGCTTTACAATGTTTCTCAGTTTAGTTCAGACACGGTTTAGACCCAGACGAGACACTGGATCATCCCTAAGTGTCCTCGGCTCCAGAGCGCGTTTAGGTGGCCACAGACGTGGTTGGTCTGGCTGGAGGTTTTGATTCCGGCTCTGAAGGTCACTAACTCTAAATAAACTATAAGAACTGTTGCTTGTTATGGGGATGTTGTTGACTTTAGCTACAAGGCTAAAGTGGAAGTGGAAAGGGTGGGACCCAGAAGCTGGATTGTGAATTGGAGAATTTTCGTAATTGTCTTTGAGAGCTGGTGGCTGGCTGCTTGTTTGTTCTGCCACTGGAAGTTCTTTCCACCCTATCTCCTTATAAAGGCGTTTTTTCACGGCCGCGTCCCAGTTCAATAGCCGGAGCAGCGGAACACGGGTTCGATCCCCCGTGAGAAGCGGTGTTTTTATTTACTTACACCGCGTCTGCACAGATCTGATTGGCAGAGGAGAGCATTTGGTGATCTTACACCATCTTACAAACTGATCTGTGAGTTTACTGCGCCACAAAGCACGTATACAATTAAATTCTTCTCAGTAGTTTATCGGTTTGGGTCCGCATTGGACAAAGTCTGGGTCCGGTCCCGGACCGCAGTCCGCCTATTAATGACCCCGTACTACAACATGCTCTTAGAAAAGAGAAGTCAGAATTCTGTTCCTTTTTCTTTAACAAGAGAGCTCTATAGAATGCATCTTTTGTATTGTTTTTATATTTACATTTACATTTGAGACATTTTTAGCAGACATATCTCATATCCAGTGATTTAGTTGAATAGTATCTTCAGCTAGTTTTTATATGCTAGAATCAAAAGATACATCAGGCTAAAAAACTGCTAAATGCAAACTTCCATATGTATACCTGTCTATAAAATGCAGAAGTTTGTTTAGGTGGATTTTAGTCCCTCGATAATATAGACTTGTTGTGGAGGAAATGAATAAAAAAGAGCAGAAGCTGACAGGGAACAGAGAAAAGGGAAGAGTGGAAAATGATCAGAACTGTGGAGTTTTTAACCTATTTTTTTAGAGCACAGAAAGCAAAAAGTGCACCAAACTTTCTTTATATTAACAAATGTGTTCATTTTTTGTGTAAAAAAGCATGAAATCCACTTTCAGTCATGTTTCTTATTTTGTTTTGATGAGTGACTTGTAAGAAACGGTATTAGACTTCACCACCCAAGCTTTCTTTTTAACTACCAGTAATAACTGCATTTTATTGAAATCTGTGGGCTATGTTTCTTCTATTTTTCTATATTTCTTTATCTCACAGCATTGAATTAAATCACAGTCAACAAGTGGCCTCCTAATGGTTCTAAGGGACAAGTTCCACCCACTACGTAACATGGAATGGTATGAGAAAAAGACTGAGGTCTTGCCACCACATATCCCATGTCTGTGTGTTTTGTAGTTTGCGGGGGCGTCGCTACAGATTTATAGAGAGGCGGGTTAAGCATTTACTAGGGTGGTCTGGGGGCACGCTCCCCCAGGATGAATAAAAATGCCCCAAAAAAGCCCCAAAATGTCTGTTCTTTATGAACTTTAGGAGGAGTAATGTATCAAACATGGCGGTTTGATGTTTTTATGTTGTTACTGATCAAATGAGACTTAAATATTACATTGCAACAGACAACAGATGTTCCAAAGGTGCTGAAGTCAAATACTGCAAACTGTTCTACCCTTAGCTGTGTAACCCCACCCATCCACATAGGTTTTAATGGCAAAACAGACAACTTTCAATCACGTTTTTTTCTAATATGCTGTAATTCTACCTCCATTATTTAAATGCAGCAGCTAGTGTAACCTCTGCTCAATTGTCAAATTTTTATATCCCCACAGAATTTTTTTAAAACTTTATTCAGCTCTATTAAAAAAAGGTGTGGTTATTGTAAAAGTGCTGGTTATGGGCGGGACCAACAACAGACCGTCAGCTCAGCTCCGCTCCGCTCTGCTCTGCAGCCTGTGACCTCGAGGCAGCCCTCAGGGGCGGGGTTATTCAAATAAGTAAGTTGTCTCTCCACAGTCTTTCTCCCTCCTCTGGTCTCTACTGCGCAGAATCGGGTATCAGGATCGCCAACATGGCGGAAGATTTTGGCTTCATTTTTATTAAATGAATGGGAACTGCGACACGGCGTCCATCTTTTTTTACAGTCTCTGGTTCTACCTCATTAGCTGTGTTCCTTTCTTAAGGCAGCTGCCCAACTGGCTCCCAAGAAAAGTTTTGTGATTTTCCTCAATTCTCAAGGCAGTGTAAGATGTATCCTTCTTGGTGAAGGCAATCCCATGATGCATTTCACCTGCTCAGAGTTCTAGTGCTCAGATTTAAAAACACAGCAGACAGAGTCAGCACTGCAGTGAAGTTTCTGTACAAAGGTAAGAAGTTTTCTTCTGTAATTCCACTCACTGCTGCATATCTTTATTTAACTAATACATTTAACACTACTTTAAGTTTTTTTCCACTGTTGTTTTTGCCCGTATGTAATTTAGAGTAAAACCTGACCGGATGAAGCTACGGTTAGCTTAGCGAGTTAGCCGATTCACTTGGAAAGCTAAACACGTTAGCAAATGTGGCTGCTGCGCTAAGCTAACCTCCGCTAACACGCTAAGCTAAACCCTGCTGGAGCACAAGCAGTATCAGCCAGTTTTACAGTGTAAAGGGTTTAACTGTTAGCCGGAATAACTGTAGATTAACTTCTATCTAAGTTATTTATTGTGTAAATAGTTTGTGGAATTTTGATTGTGTTAATAATTCAGATTATTTTGTCAGAGATGAACATGATGACCGTGCCGGGGAAGAGGCTCTTATAACGGGGGAGCTGAACTCCACTCAGACCGGCCGGAAGCAGAGTTAGCTCCTTTTATAAAGAGTTTTTCCTTTGAATTAAAAAAAAGTTTTCTCTTTTAACATTATTAATTATCATTTTGCTTGTTGTCTTTTTATTGTCACTATGCTTATTGTAGTATTACATCTGAACTAGTGGGTATGGGAAAGTACATTTCACACTTTTATATGTAAATAAATAAGACATTTCTGAAGCATGTTATGTTTTTTGCAACTAAAATGTAAAAATAGAGCCTGCTGCTGAAGTAGTTAAACAATATGCATCTAATTTTTAATTAATATCTGCATTTAACTGACACTGAAGTTGTGTGGAAGTGTGTGAGAATCACAGAGAATCAAAGTATATGTTTACATTATATGGACACATTAATTAATAATTAAAAAAAAACATTGATTTAACTGTGTTAACTGAGTTCATTCTTTGTGTAAACAGTAATGCTGTATTTTTAATAATGGTAGGTTGAGTGTACAATTGTACAATTACAACATTAGTTAGTCTGAGTATTTCTTATGTCACCTAAACAAAACCTGCAAACCAGAAATCGAATCAATCAATCAATCAATCAATCAATCAATCAATCAATCAATCAATCAATCAATCAATCAATCAATCTTTATTTAAACCCAGAGTACATTGAGGGTTCCCCTTACTTACAATGTAGCTGAGGCATTATATAGGGAAGAGATTGTCAAAATCAAGGAATAAATGAATAAAAAGAGACTGAATTTTAATAAGATATATAAGATATTTCAAAATAAGATAAATTATAATTTAACATAATTAAGATAAAAATAAGATAAAAAAATAAAGTAGCGAGAATCATAAAATCATAGGTAAGAACATCATAGATAACAAAAATGATAAATATGCAACCACAGATAAATAAATAAAACAAATAAATAAAGCACATACAGGAATAAAACTATAGAACGAAAAAAAATAAAAAAATAAAAGAAATGTAAAAAGCAGCTAAAACAAACCAAAATTTAAAAAGTTAACTAAAATATGATTTAAATTAAATACCAAAAACATTTAAAAAAATAAAATCCACTATAAAAGTGGCAGGCTGTTTGAAAGTTTAAATTATTTCAGTAAAAACTCTCTGTACCTGAAGAGTGATCAAATCACTAAAGTAAGTATTGTAAGTTGTGTTAATTTTAATAAGCATTTGTATGATGTACTGTGGCATATGGCCAGAAAGTGATTTAAATGTAAAAATAAACCAGTGTGTTTTAAAACAAATGAGAAATTGAGTCAAATTGGAACCTTGTAAATCAGAATCTAATCAGAATCTATTATAGAGTTCGTAAATCAGTGATGAGACCCAGCCCTAATGTACAGTGGACCTTGAATTTCATTATAATCTGACATCTGTTTTTTTATTTGTTTTTTACATTCTTGCTGGTTAGAGAGATTTTTTTTTTGCTGCTGCAGTCCCCTTGAGTTTGGGAGTTTAATAGTTTAATTCACTTTTACTCCACTGTAGTAAATACAAATCACATTTTGAACGTCCCCTTATGGACAGCTGTACATATACTATACATGTCTGGACCAGTTGAGAGTTTCAGACCTCTCAGCGAAGCATGTGGACTGGGGCAGCAGATTAATATTAAAGTATTTAATGCAAATACAGTATGTCTTAGGCCACGCAGTGTTACGCAGTTCTGTCAAAAAGTCACATGCAGCTCCACCAGAGTTACATAGTGCAGTAACAGCATTCCAGCTCTCTATTACAGTCACCAACCAACACCAACACGATTCCAGATCTGCAGCTTTAACATACAGCACATTAATAATGTTGATTTAACTTATATACAGCATATGCGATGTGTACAATTCCACATCCTGACAGGGTTTAAAAAACAAACGTGTATGTATGTGTGTGAGATTTACAGGCAAGAGGCTGCATGAAGTGTGTTTAGAAAGGCTGTGTGTCATCATGTTAGCTTGAGGCAGCTGTTCAGAGTTTCCACGCGCTGGCTGCCAAACGTTAATGAGACATTAAGCATGCATAACAGAGAAACCAGCCCGCCAGCTAACCTAGCTTTAAAATGAGAGAGACGGAGGGAAAGAAATGAGCTTTATTAAAGTGCTCTTATGGATTCTGCTGATTCAAGGATGACATAGATCTGTGCTCTGTTCTAGAGTCTAGCACTGGGTTATCTCTTTTCCATCTCAGAGCATGAAATCCATTCTTTACTGAACTGGATGGAAATTGAAAAAGTGATGTTCTGTCTACAGGATGCTTCTAATGGGTTTTAATGTGTACTACAATATTATAAATCAGTACAGAAAAGGAAATATCTAAATAAACCCCCTAAATACAGTTGACTCCTCTGTCAGCTTAAATTTAAAAAATGCAAAAAAAAAAAGAGAGAGAGAAAAGTAGTTTGGGAGGGGCACTGGGTGATGTATGTGTTTTTGGGTGCCTCCGTGTCTATGTTACCTTCTGGCTCTTCCCTTTTAGTTAGGCTGTTTTTTCAGATCTGCTGTCATCAGTCATTAGCCACAATCTAACAATGCTGCATTTTCACAGTTCTCCAGTTCTCTTTAAATCCAGTCAAAACTCCAGTGAAAGGATGCTTCTACTGGGTTTTGTGAGTACTGCTGTACTATAAATCAGTACAGAAAAGTTTTAATAAAAAAAAAAGCATAGGAAATTTATTAAAGAGTAAATAACCCCCCTGAATATACAGTAGTTGACTCCACCCTCAGCTCAAATTTGATAAATGCTAAAAAAAAAGTGCAAGAAGTAGTTTGGGAGGAGCAATGGGGAGGGGCAAAACTGATAGAACTAATTGGGCTAAGCAGCGTGCCACTGAAAGCGGTGAGACACAGGCAGTTGAATGTCACCAGGGGGGTGGTATTATTGATTGACTGATTTGCATATTGTGATGTGTCCGCGAAAATAATGAACAAAAATATAGTTTAGGTTTTTAGGTTTTTAGTATCTCTTGAAGCTAAAGACCCATAAGAATGGGTCTTATTCACTAACACGTTTAAGAATAAATTTCTTTCTAAGGCACAGTTACTGTGCAAATATATATTTTTCAAAAATTCTGAACTTCACCAATGTTTTCTTATTGGGATTTTTAAATTTTTTGAGGACAGGGGATCTAATAACTATGAACTGAGACTTTTTGTTAAGATTTAGTCAAGAAAAAACTTTTTAAAATTCATTGGAGAATATTGGAGAACAAGGCTTAGTGTTTTTACGTACAATTCTAAAAAAAACAAAAACAAATGATCATTTCCAATGATATCCAAACATATATCAAACATTTCGACTCCTTTTAAGGGAATCAGTTGTTTTTTTAACTATTGTCAGTTCTATATAAGTGCCTCCATGAATGAACCTAAAAAAAAACTCTTAAAAAAGGCACGCTTTAGTATTATTTTAGTATTATTAAGTCTTATTTAATATTCTCCTAAAGGCCCATCTATGATCAACGATAAATATGAATTTAGTAATGCTTAGAGATTTCTTACTTGTTTAGTTTAGCTTTTGGTACGTAATATTTCCCGTTAGATTAAGCCTGCAGATCCAGGGGTTAATGGACATTGTGAAACTTGTGGTAAATTGAGATGCTGGTGCTGTTGAAATTGATGGATTCCAGTGTTTTTGGGTGCCTCCATGTCTATGTTACCTTCTGACTCTCTCCCGTTAGTTAGGCTGTTATATTCCAGTTTAAACAAATTCCTTCTTTCTGCTTTCCTCCGAATACCAATGGCTGTTCCATCCTCTGGTTTGCATGTCACCTGTTTATATAAACACTTTTTAACATTTATTTATAAGTTGTCCGCCCAGCAGAGGATGGGTCCCCCCTTTTACAACATGTTAACCTTGATAATACATGTGATAGTATAGGTGATAGTTTGAGATACATGTGATCCATGATTCCTTCCAAGATTTCTTTCTCCTCCAGATCTATAGGGGTGTTTTCCATGCCTCTGTAGCTCACTGGGGGTTCTATGTTGCCTGATCCCTTTGTCCTACTGCCACATTTCTATTTTACCACAAAGCTGATTTGGCGACAACATCAGTCGCACAAAGTAGTGCTATATAAACCAATTTGATTAGATTCTGTCTGTACTCTGTATTCATTTAACCCATGTTTGTACACATTCGCTTGAAACCTATGGATATGGACACCCTGTTTTCTTTGTTGGGTTTGTTTTGTGGCTTTTATGTAGTTTTGTTTAGATAGATAAATGGGATGTATCTATAGTTGTGGTGGGTTTATTAGAAGGTGAATAAGGCCTCCACCAATGGTAGGAGACCACTTGTTTGGTTGAGACAACCGATACTGATTGGTAGTCATTGCTGTCTCTCTCTTCCTGTTTGCATTAAGTTGCCAAATGGGATTATGATCTGGCCTTGTCACTCCTCTTCCATATTTGTCACATACTTTTTAAATGGTATGTATGTCGCTTTATGCATGTAGTTTAAGTTATTATACAAGCTAATGGCAATCATTATAAGATTATTATTTTTATTATGTATACAATATAATGCATTATGAGTATAGGATTCATAGGACATATTACCCATTTTTCATTATTCCATTAATTGAATCTGCCTTTTAACTTGAGAAACAGTGTTTGAGGTTAATGGTTTGATGTCAGTTTAATCTACTGAAGTCTCATTATTTAAATATATCAAGATTAACACTCTAGAGCTGCTTTAACAGTACATTTACTTCAAAACTGGCTTCAGTTAAAGGCACTCTGTAATGTAGAATACGTTAAAAGATTTAAATAGGATTCTAGAATTTTTTATCTTTCTCTCTCTCTCTTTCTCTCTCTCTCTCTCTCTCTCTCTCTCTCTCTCTCTCTCTCTCTCTCTCTGTCTTTGCTGGCCGGAAAAATGCCTTGTAGTCATTCTATGCATGAGTCAAGATTTATGCGTCCATATGGATGGAATGTTGGGGATGGGGGGCTGGAGAAGAAAGCAGAGAGAAAGAGAGAGAGAGAAAGAGAGTGTGGGTTTTCTTCACTCCAGACATGGTTTAAAGTGACACGTGTTCACTCCAGCCATGAGTAAAGAGCGGAATTCCTCTGTCTGCTCTCCTGCGGTGTGTGGGTCCCATGGGGTGTTTGTGTGTGTAGCTGTGTGTGAGTGTGTGTTGCTGCCTCCGGAGGTGCCCACGATTAATTTGAGAGATCCACAGAAATGCTGAGTCATCACTAGTGCTTTCAGCGCTGGTCCAGAGACCCAGGAGAGAGAGTCTGGAGGAGAACGCAGCTTTTCCAGACGTTTCTGGAGATCCTGAACGGGGCTGAAAGTACAGCAAGAACAGGAAGACCGTGAGCAGAAACTTTCTTCAGAAAGCCCAGAGCTCCAGAGGACGTGCAGCTTCAGGGTCACTGTGTGAAACAGCAGGGTTACTGCAGGGGAATATGTGATTAAACATGCTATACAGTCAAAAGTCTTCAGACACTTGTTCATTAACTGTTTCTTGTGAAAACAAGGGGATTAAAAAGAGTATATTTTGCTTGTGCTGTTGGGGCCACCTCACCCCCAACTCCTCAACTCATCACAGAAGTACTGAATGGAGCACCAACATTTTCACGAGAAAACACATCAATGTTGATCAAATAATACATAACAGATAAACCATAAAATCCTTAGTAAATAAACTAAAGCAAAAGTGTCAAGGAAAATCTCCTTCAAAAATCCTTGGTCAAAACTGGTCAAATATTATTGAGTAAACTCACTTTACAGCCACAAACTGTAGGTTTAAAATTGGTATTAAGAATATTGAAAGTAATAATGATGGTTCATATCAATAAAAACACTGCCTGGCCAAAAAAAAGTGGCCACCTGGATTTAACTAAGCAGATGATCAGGTTTTGCTGCAGTTGGTCTGCAGGTTTAGGTTCAGCAACAGTATGTGCTGAAAGAATGAGGTCAGCTGACTACCTGAATATACTGAATATAGACCAGGTTATTCCATCCATGGATTTTTCTTCCCTGATGTCACGGGTATATTTCAATATGACAATGTCAGGATTTATGGGGCTGGAATTGTGAAAGAGTGATTCAGGGAGCATGAGATCATCATTTTCACACACAGAGTCCAGACCTTAACCCCTTTGAGAATCTTTGCGATGTGCTGGAGAAGACATCATCAATGCTGCTGCAAGATCTTGGTAAAAAATTAATGCTGGATTGGAATAAATCTTGTAATCTTGCAGAAGCTTATCGAAACAGTGACACAGTGAATGCGTGGCACAATCAAATCTTAAGACGGTCCAACAAAATATTAGAGTGTGATCTTTTGACTTTTTTTGGTGGCAATTTCTTTTTTTTTGACCAGGCAGTGTATAATTATAGTGACAGTTCTTGGCATTGGCATTGGCATGGCACCAATATGGTCCTTTTCTACTGTCAGTTCTTCTCTAAGGTAATAAGTGAATGCATTTACTAAACAGGATGTCTACTAACTTTTATACATGTAGTGAATATGTGTTAACCTACCATTGCAGCTACATGGAACACTATAAGATAATTCGCTGCTTTAGACACTGTTAGCTTTCCTAAAACACTTACACACAATTACAATTACATACAGCAATACAAACTTAACACCCTGTGATCGTTTTTGGAAACACTGGAGCAAAAGGATAAGAAAAAGAAAAAGGAGGAGAAAAGGGAAGAAGACGAGGCTGAGGAAAAAAACAAACAACTAACACAAAGAGATTTTTTTTTTTTTTTTCATTTTTAGGATGCTTATTTTCAAGTCTGTTATTTTCTGTTATGCATGTGTTTCATTAGAATATACAGCATGTGTGTTGCAGTGCTGTTCATGCCCAAAAAGTAAACATGAACACTCAAAAAACAAAAGCTAGTAGCATTTTCGGTCTCCAACCACAGACATGTTTTATTCTTTTATACATTTATTCATATAGACTACACTATTTGTACAACTTAATTACTCAGTTCATTCATCATACAGTATTTTTATGTAGTATTGATAGACATTGCAGATTATCTTGGCCCCTTGCATACTGATATGCATGCATACTGTGCATTAATGCAGAGTGCAGTGCATTACTGAGTCCATAGTTGTATGTGGTTTCTTGCAATGCATGTATGACAATTTCATCATAGATGAGACTAGGCTGCTGTGTGAGAATGTAGAGGAGGTGTTGTTTTTCTCACACTCACAAGATAATTTGATGTGACCAACAAATAATCAAAAGATCCATGTTTGTGTATGTAGTAAAAAGTGGTGTGAAAAAACTCTTAAATGTTTCAGATCATCAAACAAATTGAAGTATTAGTCAAACACAACACAGGTAAACATGAAGGTTTTCATTACTAAGAGAGAAAACAATTCACTGGTTGGGCCACCCTCAACAGCCAAAACTGCAGTTAAGCTCATGGCTTCATATTCTCCTCTAAGATTTTTTTGGTATACAGTGGAATTCATGGTTCTGTTTATCACAGCAGGTCTTCTGTGTCCTGAAGCAGCAAAACAGCCCCAGACCATCACTCTACCACCACCATGCTTTACTGTAGGTATGATATTCTTTTTATGAAATGCGGTGTTACTTTTACACCAGATGAAATGAGACACACTTTCTGAAAAAAAGTATAAATTTAGTCTCTTCAGTCCACAGAGTATCATCAAGATGTTTTCTTACAAAATTGAGACGAGCCTTAATGTTCTTTTTGCTTAGTAGCGGTTTTTGTCTTGGCACAGGTTTTTGCTCAGTCTCTTTCTTATGGTGGAGTCATGAACACTGACCTGCAGTTCTTTGGATGTTGATGTGTGGTCTTTTGGGACCTTTTGAAACCAGTACTTTTACACTTTTCTTGAGTAAAAAGCTTGACTTGATACATCAGCTTCTACAGAAGTATTTTAAACCCTGGCATCTATACTTGCTGCTTCTCCCATCTCTGCTCTCTCTCTCTCTCTCTCTTGTATTTTGTCTTGCGTTTACCCGTGTTTGTTTTCTGTTTGTTTTCAGTGTAGCTTTGGTTTAAGTTTGTTTGTTTGTTAGTTTATTAGTTTGTTTATTTAATAAATATTTATTTATAATAATATTCTGCAATTACGTCCATCCCTCTTCATTCGTGACACTGTTCGTGAGAACTGCGACCACAGAGCTTCCTGTGGCCTCTTCTAGAGGGTGTAGTCATCTTAACACTAGGTGAAGTGAGAGGTTTAGAGGTCTATTGTGAGGCTGATTGCAAAGGTCGGTTTAGATTCTGAGCAGATTGGGTCGAGTTTAGCAATGGTTCTAGAACAATTGAGCAAGGTTACAAAGGATAAGCCTTGGAAGAGGAGCACGCTCTTTAGTCTCATGCTCATCCTTTTGGAAAAATTTCTTGAGCATGACTTTGTGTGCCCTTGTAAAAAATGGTACACAGAATTTATGTTCTTTTATTACCTTGGGATGCCCACAGTGTTCGCATTAGGCTTCGGGTTCTACCTTATATGTTGCCGGAAGAAGTCAGGAGATAAGAAGAAATGTTGTTGTTGTACATTTAAAGAATTCATCTTGAAATTTCTCATCGTCATTGTGCCCCCAGGCATTTGGGTGGCTCTGTTTTTAAGCGATGGGAGATACGTGTCTTGTTACAAGACTAACTTATCAGCAGAGTACGCTGACAGCAATGACAAGCCTCCATGGGAATGGTGCAGCGAAATCCGTAACCTGACTGATTACCAGAAGCATGTATACAACTCCTTTTACAATTATAAGGTAAGACACTTCCACTCATTTACCATAACATTAAAACCACTGACAGCTGATGTGAACAGCATTGATAACGATGTGGTTCCAGTGGCTCCTGTCAAATAGTGAATATACAGCTCTGGAGAAAAATAAGAGCCCACTTAAAAATGGTGAGTTTCTATGATTTTACCAAATTGAAAACCTCTGGAATATAATCAAGAGGAAGATGGGTGATCACAAGATTTGACCATCAAATCAAATTGAACTGCGTGAACTTTTGCACCAGCAGTGGCATAAAGTTATCCAAAACCAGTGTGTAAGACTGGTGGAGGAGAACAGGCCAAGATACATGAAAACTGGGATTAAACCAGGGATATTCCACCAAATATTAATTTCTGAACTCTTAAAACTTTACGAACATAAACTTGTGTTCTTTGCAGTTTTTGAGGTCTGAAAGCTCTGCATCTTTTTTGTTAGTTCAGCCATTTCTCATTTTCTGCAAATAAAGGCTCTAAATGACAATATTTATATTTGGAATTTGGGAGAAATGTTGTCTGTAGTTTATAGAATAAAACAATGTTCATTTTACTCAGACATATACCTATAAATAGCAAAATTAGAAAAGCTGATTCAGTTTTTAAATCATGTGGGTGAATGTGAGCTGTGTTTTGTTTTGTTTCAGTTTATAGGTCTTACTCTCATCGTTGTCTTATTCTGCTTTGTAGCAGGGATTTGCAAATACAACAGAGAGGTCAGTTCTTCCACCAAAACCAATAATTATCTGCGTTTTTGAACAAACAGATTATCTCACATTTACACTTTACATTCGCCCTTTCTCTTCACAGAGTGATCAGCAAAACCCCCAAAATGACACTGAGCGTCCCCTACGCTCTCAAGGCGAAGGAACCGGTCAGTCGAGTGTAATATGAATCTACTCCTTAAACATAAGTCGACTGTTGCATCACACAAGTTTCAATTTAAAATGCTTTGAATAATTACGTACAGTGTTGTGCAAAGGTTTGGGCATCCCTGATTTAATAACCTGTGTTTTGTTTTAACAAGTTATAAATTTACATTATTTAAATCGTATCTCTCACAATCTCAATTACTTTTCAGTGCTTAATTTGATTTAACTTAAATGTGTGCTCTAAAATGTGCAGGATTATTTTACTATTTGTTTCTTCAGGATTTGATCACTTACAACCAGTACATTACACAAATTTAACAAAAATGTAGCATTGTCTGCAGCCCACCTAGAACTGACGAGCCCTGTGTCCTGGAGTTCTGTAAAAACCTCAAATAAAATACTTGATCAGTTCAAACCTTTAAATTTCTCAGTTATAGTAGGTTAAAGTTTGTTTTAGCTAAAAATAGTGTATTAAAAAAGATTACTTTTTTTCACAACTGCCATGTATTGTAGAATGTTCACAATTAGCTTTGTAATCTGTGCTTGTCAATAAATTTCTAGTTTTTAATTACTGCACATCCTTGGTAATGAGGTTCAACATAATATAAAGTACAAATGCAGTGACAATATGGCCCATAAAATAGATTTTTTTTTCAAAGTTGCAAATTCATGTTTTATATATATATATATTTAAATTGGCTAAAATAATAGAAAAACATATTTGTGATTTTTTTATGAAATTGTTTTTATTGTACTTTTTTCATGTGTATTTTTTAGCTTAATCATTTTATAATCATTACGAGAACAGTCCAGTGTATAAACGTTTTTATGTGGTATAATATAAAAAATCTTTAACAAGATGTTAATGCAACTGAAACTCTCTGAATTGTAATTCAAGCATGGACAAAAACATGGTGCATTTACTGGACACACTTTGGATATTTTTTGTAATGTTTTAAATTTTCTTTTCATTAAATTTCGAATAATAGCGTCTGTATTATTTAATCTAAATTCCTTTTTATATTTTTTTCTTATTGAGTTCTTTTTGCATTTTTTTGTTCACTTGCATCTTTAATTATTACATTGTAGAGCAGTTTTTATTGTCCTTTTCATTGTTTTTAGCTATGCAGACCGTCATTAAGTATTTCCTATTAGGTCACACGTATTTCTTATGTACAAACAGTGTTTTTATTTTCATTTAATTTGTTTCTTATTTTATTGCAGCCCTAGATATTTCAGATCTTATTTGATGTGCATTTTTTGTACTTTGTGTTGCTAAATCTATATGTGAAATCTATGTGTTATTTAGTGCATTTGGTTAGCTTGGAGTGCTTTTGGAGTTTTCTTATTTCTAGTCATACTAATTTTTAAACTAAAGGTTGTTATTTTTCTTCTTCAAAATGTTTCAGCTTGCAACATAAGAGTATAGCTAATGTCAAGTTATATAAGACAATTCCCCATAGTTGTTTTGTTTTAATGAAATAAATTTATAAATAATAGCATACCTAAGTTTTTTGTCTTAATTTCCTCTGTGAGAAAGTCTTTATGATGAAACTGGCTCTCATCAGGACCACCCCAAGAAAGGAAGACCGGGAGTTACCTCTGTTACACAGGATAAGTTTATTAGCATTACAAGCCTCAGAATCTGGTTTGTTTAACACGTTTAAGTTACTACATGATTCCTTGTGTGTTCCTTCATAGTCTGAATGACTTTAGTATTCATTTATAATGCAGGTAAAACAAACAAAAAAAAAACAATAATTGAGAAGGTGAGTCCCAACTTTTGACATTTGGTACTGGAACCATTCCACAAATAGATCTACAGCACAGATTCTCTGGCATCCTAAGGATCGATTCAGTGGTTTTCAGTTGATTCTCAGCCTTTCTACTGAGGGATTCCCAGTGGTTCATCAGGATGGATTCTCAGTTGCCCTAAAGATAGATCAAGTGATTCTCATGGAAGTTCAGCCATCCTATGTAAAAAGGTTCCAAGAAGTTCTCCAGAATGGGTTCTCAGTGTTTTTTTTCAAGATGAATTTGTAATGAACATCTGCAACAGCTTGAGTTGAGTTAGGTTTGTCTTGAGGAAATACTATCAGTCATGCTCCAGGATGGAGTCTCTGGAACAAATACCCAGATCCATATATATTCAACATTTCAGACTAAACCTGATGTGGAGCATTGAAAGCATTGAGATATCAAACAGCTGTAGAAATATAAATACTGTAGAGGTATAATAAATGTTCTTGTGGTCACATGTTTGATCTTATAGAGTGGAACATGCTGCATGTTTCCGTGATGTCTGAGCTGTTAATCTAGAAACACGAATTCGAGCAGAATTAAAACTTTAGCCTGTTTTTTTTTTTTTTATGAGGGATTTTCAGCGTTTTTACGGCCTCTCATTATGGCCAGCTCCATGGAGGCGGCTCACGTTCATGCAACATGACGGCGCTCAGAATCTCTGCAATTACGAGACTCGCAGCCTCTCCCTGCTCCACAGATCTGCCTCATAAAGCACAGCCTTCACCACACGTTCTCATAATTACTCTCACCACTGCGCTCAGAGAAGAAGAGCTGGTCCAGGATCAGGGTTCCCCATGTTCTTCTCATCCACCATCTATTCAAACATCCAAGAGGACTGGTCCTGAGTCAGAGCTTGAGTGGTGAGAGGAGCTGGAGATAATTGATGTAACCACTACAGACGTTCAGCAGCAAGGCGGAGTCCAGAGAGCAGAGGCAGACTGAGAAACATGTTGGCGAATGAAACAGAAGAAAGGCGACGGTTTTCATATACGTTGCTATGCCATGAACCTAAATCACGGGACAGGGCCTGTGAACTGTTTATCGTATTTTAAACCGCATGAGATCTCATATAGCGCATATGCTCTAATTATATATGGGTGTTTAAAATTGAGACCCTTGCTAATCTTTTCTAAAATTCACCTTTAAAAACTATACAATTTACATTTTTTATAATTACTCTTAATTTTATGCTACTGGGGGCTCTATCTTACATTCTTCGCAAGGCACATTGTGATGCTCATGGCTATCTTACACCCCGTCAACAGTCTATTTTTACACCTTAAAATAGTAATGGCGCATGTTAAAAAATATCTACACCAATGGATGAGGTGGTCTTGAAATGAGTTGTGTTCAGGTAAAGTTCTGGAGTTTTGCTATTTTATCAATGGAAAACACAGGTGCGCCACTGACTGAAAACAACCTAGACAGATGTGATCAGTCAGGCGTTCATTGGTATCTTGGAAGCACAGGCCCATGCCGAATGTTTTTACATTTGGAATCTTTTACATCAGCAATAAACAGAATGAAGCATTGGACATGTCCATGTAGCTGCGTCCCAGAAATAGCAATGTGCCAAACTCATGAGATTAAAAATGCTGCATTTGAAAATGATGATTGTGCAAATGAACTGAAATCAGCTGTCAACATATTTGGTGCTTCTCAATTGCATACAAATACAATTTTTACCTCGTTTACATTGCTATCCATTGAAACTAGATGTTGAGACAGGGCCTGTGAATGTATTATGTCACATGCTACAGGAATAAAATGTGTGTGACTGTGAAAAAAGAATCTTCTAATCATTAGCGTAAATAGAGGGAAAAAAATGTGACTGCTCATATTTATTACATTGTAATAGGGACATTTTCATAACACTGTACATTTTGGCATTCTTTACAAGTTTTTCCTCATATTTATAAGCTACACAAACTAAAAAAAAAATCATATTTTACCAAATGAATCACAATTTGTTTCACGTTTTATGTCCTGCAATGTGTGCATCCACACTGTAACAGCAATTTAATTCATTCAATTTTCTTTATATATTCTTTATACAAAGCAGCTTCACAGCGATACAGGTCTAAGGCTCTTATGTGTAAACACCACAGTAATGGTGCCAACAGTGGTAAGGTGGTGGTGGCAACAGTGGTAATGTGGTGGCAACAGTGGTAATGTGGTGGTGGCAACAATGGCAGGGTTGTGGTGGCAATGGTGGTAAGGTTGTGGTTGCAACAACGGCAAGGGAAAACTTCCTAACACCAAGAGGAAGAAACCTTTTAAGGAACCCATCCTCCTCAGGTCGACCTGTAAACAACACAAACAAATAACAGAACAAAAATATCTTTACAGAAAGATAATGGGGAGTTGAAGCTAATGTAGAAAGTTGTTGTGAGTAGGTGAGTAGGGCACATGGCCAGTGTCAATAGTGAATTCCAGACAGTTTAAACATCCATATGTGCAGCTATAAAGTGCTTCGGAAATGGATCAGTGCAGGTTATAGGCCAGCACTGCAACATAGCAGGCAGCAAGACAGTAAAGAGCCAGGTTAGACAATATCAGGACACAACAGGAGGAACAGGGCATCTTGATACATGCAAAATAAATACAGTTATATGAAAAAGTTTGGGCTCCCCTATTAATCTTAATAATTTTTAGTTCTAAATATTTGGGTGTTTGCAACAGCCATTTCAGTTTGATATATCTAAGAACTGATGGACACAGTAATATTTCAGGATTGAAATGAGGTTTATTGTACTAACAGAAAATGTGCAATATGCATTAAACCAAAATTTGACCGGTGCAAAAGTATGGGCACCCTTATCATTTTATTGATTTGAATACTCCTAACTATTTTTTACTGACTTACTGAAGCACAAAATTGGTTTGGTAACCTCATTGAGCTTTGAACTTCATAGCCAGGTGTATCCAATCATGAGAAAAGGTATTTAAGGTGGCAAATTGCAAGTTGTTCTCCTATTTGAATCTCCTCTGAAGAGTGCAGCTGCATTCTGAGCTAGCTGGAGTTTACAAAGTGATTGACATGAACTTCCAGACAACAACACACTGCAGTAGTCCAGCCTCGAGGTTAGTCCAGTAGTCCAGCTTCTGAGCTTCTTCCAGAGAGAGTATACGGCAGAGATTTGCAATATCACATTGATGGAATAATGCGCTTTTAACTATACTGCATATGTGTGCATCAAGTGAGAGAACAAGAGAGTCAAAAATTTATATTAGGGCCTAGTAGAAGAACCTCAGTTTCATCAGAATTGAGGAAGAGAAAGTTGTGTGTCATCCAATTTTTATTTTCTCTAACACAGTCTATTACTAAATTGTTTACATTAGTACAACTGCATGACAGCGTGGACAATGACAATGTGGACCATTTGAATGAAAATTGACATTTGATGAAATCCTGATTGACAGGAGTTGCAGACCTGTTGACTTGTTCATGTTACCCTGAAAGGGTGGAGAGCTTAAACTTTACCTCAGCTACTTTTAGTTTAAAACATTATGTGAAATAATATTATTAATTGGTGACAATACAGTTTTAAGTCCCTGGCAAAGAAAAAAGCATGAGGTTTGTGAAAGTCGTCACTGATGTTAAAGATTACTTTCTTAAAGGGGTGGAAAAAAGCTTGGACTTGGTATCCTCAGACATGTTTTCAATAGAATAGCTTTTTTCTTCTTATGCTGAAAAATTATTAAATAAATTAAAAAGTTTTCAGTTAGGCTGCACTGTGGACATGGCAAAAAACACCCCAACATCAAAGGAAACTGTACAAATGTAATGCATGAAATTCACAAACAAATTTAAACGCTATTCTAATGTTATATTGCTATAATGCAGTAACTCTGAAGCTGTAAGGGTTAAGCGCATGGAACATTAAGTGTTTCAAACGGCCGGCCGCAAAGTGGAGCTGAGGAAAGTGTTTCAATAACATTTGGAGTCTGTAATCTGGACAGATGAGAGCTGTAGTTGTTCCTGTTTGCGTACTCGTGGTGAGTTTTAAACACCGTGAGAGACGGCGTTCCCTTTGATTACCTTTACGGTTATGTGGTGGCGGAGTTTTGAAATGCACCCAGCCTCGAGATATTTGCCCGTAAGAACACAGCAACATACGCATCCTATAATCTGCAGAAATGTTTATCGGCTGAGGACTAAACTAAGACCTGAACTGAGCAAAACTCCTAATCTGTAACCCGCCAGGACCAGCTGCACGTCTCCAGCCCCCCTGTCAAACAGCGAAAAGATCGGCCTGGCTTAAAACTAACATGCCTTAGAGGATTAATACTTCAGTAAACTTTCCTTAGTCTTTCAGCTCCACTGCCATAAACCTCTTTAAACAGTAAGAGGGGAGCGCCGCCAAGGGATTACATCATCAGCCACTGACACGCATGGGGGGAATTCAGCGGCGTTTGGGCTCCGAGCCGCTCGACTCGCCTCCGCCAGGACTTTTCTGGAGGATCCCTCGAAAGAAGAAAGGCTGATGATGGATAACGATCTGGGAGAAATTAGAAGAGTGTATCCTGCAGGAGGCACCGACAGCAGGCCTCCACATGGAAGATGGAAGAGAGACATTGATGAATACAATACAGAGCGAGAGAGAGAGAGGGAGAGAGAGAGGGGAAGATGAATGAGAAGACGAGATAAACAGACGCCTTGCTTTCTTTTCTTCATCTGTTTCTTTCCTGTTTTTCCACACACTACTATAGTATGTGTTCTGACACAAGACTATAAAATGTTCTTTCAGAAATTAAAGGTTTTAGTAAGGAGTCTGTCCACCTATCATACAGGCCAATTACCCAACCCACTCATTAGGACTCTCCCTCTATCACTAGTGATGCCCCAACACCCGGAGAGTGTTGGGTGAAGACTAGCACATGCCTCCTCTGATACATGTAAAGTCAGCCACCACCTCTTTTCAAACTGTTGCTGATGCAGCATTGCCGAGTAGCATCACAGCACACTCGGAGTAAAGCACAAAACTCGGTTCCGATACATCAGCTCACAGGCGCCTTGTGCTGATCGACATCACCCTTTAGAGTGATGTGGGGAGAGAGCGCCATCTACCCTCGCAGAGAGAGCAAGGCTAATTGTGCTCTCTCAGGGCTCCAGCAGCTGATGGCAAGCTACATAAACAGGATTCAAACCAGCAATCATAGATGCAGCTCTAAGCCCTCTAGACCACTGCATGAGCCACATTTGAGAGCATATGTAACATCAGGTACTATTGGTAGATGATTAGTTCTCTCAGTTTCTGAGTACCACTGCTCCACAACCCAGTTTTGAGGGCTTTACCCCCTGTAGTCCACCTTAAGGTAAATATATACTTCTGCATTGAACCTACGGTGTACCCTGTGTGTACCCTGCATGTAGACACCAACCTTATGCCATAGCCCAACCCACTCATCCCTAGAAACAGCTGTGATTGGTCTGCTAAACTTTGTGTTCCCACCCACAACTCCCTACCTTTTTCGGTTAAAACTGAGGAGCCAAACAGAGTCGCATGAATGTAAAAGTATAAACATGCACTTCTGTGTAAGGCACTCGCACAGGCTAAACCATAGGCACTTTTCTTCTTTCTCCTTTCCTGAGGAAGTTGTACCAAAATTTAAAAAAGTGCAAATGCACACCCACAGCTTGCCTAAATCCCTAAGCGAAGTATTGCCAACAGAAACTCATGCCTAAAGGCTCTAGCATATGCTATATAAGGTGGTTCTCTTCCAATACTTTTGGGATGAATTGGGCAGTTTGGTCATCCCACATCCTGATCTCATCAACACTCTCATCACTAAATGCAATCAAATTTAATAGCACTTCTCACAAATCTCGTGGAAAGCCTTTTCTGAACTGTAGAGACTGTAAAAGCAGTTTAAGCTCAATCCTTTTAAATACCAGCATGTTTGTTCACTTAATCACCTGTGCTATCCTTTTTGATGGTCCTAGTGAATAATAACCATCTTATATATTTTGGGAAGCCATTTATCTTTTCTTTTTTAGAATAATTAATATTTTATCCCATGTTCTTACCAAATTGGAAAACCATTTATCCAAATCACTCAATAGGACTCCATTCCCGCCATCACCAGTTGTGCCCCAATCATTACGAGGTTAAAAATGATCACGTGCCTCCTATGATAGTTGTAAACTCAGCCACCACCTTTTAATTATAAGTCACTGATCAAATCTGTCTGATGCACAGAAAACATAATATGGCTACTGCACTTGCTCAGATCTCCACATTAAAAGGCAGGATTAAGAATGAATTAATTCCACTAGGTTTCCCCTATCAACAGTTATGCCAACACTATATAGGAGCTTGAAGACTAGTACATGCCTCTTTTACCTCTTTTCCAAATGCAACCGATGCAGCATCTCTGGGCAGTCGGTGTGCTCGGAGGAAAGCTTAGATACCCATCTCTGATACATCAGCTAACAGACACCTGTGCTGACCAGCATTACCTTGGGAGTGATGTGGGATTAGAGAGCCATCAACCCACTCAGAGAGAGCATAGGCAATTGGGCTCTCTCGGACTCCGGCAGCTGATGGCAAGCAGCGTGACCCAGGATTCGACCTGGTAATTCTCAGATCATAGTGGCTGTGATTTAGAACACTGAACCACTCAGAGCCACCAGAAATCCATTTTTCTGAAGCGTATTTAGTGCCAACATGAACAGGTTCTCTCTAAAGACAGAGCCTAATCCTTAAGATCTCAGTGGCCTTAAATGCACCGGACGCCCTCAGGAGCAGGAGATCTTCTGCTTTTGGCTTGATGCTCTTTGAGATTGGATGTGCATTGCATTCAATCAAACTCCACTCATTTGAAGTCACCATATTGTTGGATTGACTGACTGCGCCTGAGGGATAGATGGATTTGGGGCGATGAATGAACTCACTTTGCCAAATGTCTGTCTTTCCCCTCTGCTCTCTTTCTTGACGTTCCTTTAAGCCGGCTAACAGGCGTGCAGATACAAGTGTGACACCACAGGCGTTGATGCTGAAATGAAGGCATGTGTGAGAGTTTATGTTAATGCACACCTCTGCATGTGTGCGGAAATGAATTTGTGTATGTTTTAAGACTGGGAGTTATTTCAGCCAAGTGATTGTTGGGTTGCCAAGACTTGAAAAGATTGCTGGAGTGTCCAATACATGCACCTCGGGTTGCCAGCAAATGCATCTTATTAGAAATACTAGTATCTACAAAGTCTTTATAGGTTAGTCAGTTCAGTTGGCAGCCAACAAGGCAGTTAATGCCACTCAGATAAAACCAACATTTCATCACTTTGAAAATGGAAAGATAAAAATACTTCAAACCAGAGGTCAAATTACTGTTCTGAAACATATGTTAAATCACTGATCAAAAAACAAAAACTTGTGAACAGTTTGTAGAGTTTGACTCAATAATGCACAGAAAACTCCTCATCAAGGAATGGAGGTTTCCCTCTAGCCTCATCCAGTCAGAGATTTTGTAGGAGAGTACAAATCAAAACCAAGACAAGGCAAACTGCATCTACAGTATTTCATGTCTAAGACTTGTAATAATTAAATACAAGTCCAGATAAAGACAAGGACACACTGAGTCTGAGTCAAGATCAATATAAAGTTACATTAAATCTGAGTCAAGACCAAGACAGCATTACTTTGAGTGTGACTTAAGACTGAGACAAAGACACATTGAGTCTGAGTCAAGACCAATACAAGGACACATTGAGTTTGAGTCAACTTGAAGCCTACTTTAAGTAATTAAGGACAGGTCAAGATCAAGACTGGGACACAAAACCAACAGAAGACAGATCAAATCTGACTCAAAGTTAAGAGTCTGTACTAGTCAAGAAGTCAAAAACATGACCAGAACACACTGCATCTGAGAAAAGACCTAGACTTAAACACTGAGTGTGAGTGAAGAGCAAAATCTTTTTAGTAGTCGAGCACAAGACTAAGACCAGGACACATGGGGGGGGTTCCCAAAACAGACTTAAGGCTAGTCTTGGGCTACAAGACTATAGAGAACTGTAGTCTAGAACTAGGCTTAATCCCAACGCATGGAGTCTAAGTCAATGCCAAACCTTTGTAGTAGCTAATTCCAAGTTAAGTTTGACTCAAATCCAAGGTTGTGTAGTAGTCAAATCCAAGTCACAACCAAGACCTGGACCTATCATGCCTGTGTCCTGACACAAATTTTACTTAATGTAAAGTATTGGTCTTCAGGCTTACCCACCCCAGACAGAGCAAGGCCACCTATCCTCTCTCAGACTCTGGCTGCCGTGGCTTGTAGGACAATCCAGGATTTAAATCTAGTAACACCAGACCAAGATTTCCTTATGGTAGTAGAGTACAGATCAACTTTTTAAAAGTTAAGTAGAGGTCAAGGCCAAGACCATAACATGTCAGGTCTAAGTGAAGACCAAGAATTTTCAAAAAGGTAAATACAAGTCAAGGACAAGAACATAACATATCGAGTCTGAGAAAAGAAAACCAAGTCTTTTTAAAAGGTACATAAATGTCAAAGTCAAGACCATTATAAAATTAGGAAAAAGAGCAACTTGTGTAGTTTTTGAGTAAAAGACTAAGACCAGGACACATGGGTTTTTTTCCCCAAAACAGACTTAAGGCTAGTCTTGGTCTACAAGACTATAGAGAACTGTAGTCTAGAACTGGGCTTAATCCCAACGCATGGAGTCTAAGTCAATGCCAAACCTTTGTAGTAGCTAATTCCAAGTTAAGTTTGATTCAAAACCAAGACTGTATAGTATTCAAATCCAAGTCACAACCAAGACCTGGACCTATCATGCCTGTGTCCAGACCACAATTTTTACTCAATGTAAAGTATTGGTCTTCAGTCTTACCCACCCCAGACAGAGCAAGGCCACCTATCCTCTCTCAGACTCTGGCTGCCGTGGCTTGTAGGACAATCCAGGATTTAAATCTAGTAACACCAGACCAAGATTTTCTTATGGTAGTAGAGTACAGATCAACTTTTTAAAAGTTAAATAGAGGTCAAGGCCAAGACTATAACATGTCAGGTCTAAGTGAAGAACAAGACTTTTCTCAGGAAAAAAGCAGCTTCTGTCCAAGAGAGCACAGTTTGGTCATGCTCCCTCTGGGTGGGTAGATGCTGCTCTCTTTCCAAATCACTCTTAATGTGATTCTGTTGGTCAACACAGGCATCTGTCAGGCTGTTGTTTCAGAGCTTGGTAGCTGCACTTTCCTCTGAACGTGTTGGCTGCCTAGTGATGCTGCATTAGCAACAGTTCAAAAAGAGGTGGTGGCTGGCGACTGGCATCACATGTACTTGAGGAGGCATGTGCTAGTCTTCACCCTCCTAGGTCCTGATTGGGCACTGGGTGATTGGCCTTCTAGAAACTGAAGTAAAATTAAAAGTTTAAATCAAAGAGAAGAAACTAACTCAATAACAATAGATTTCTCCTTTTTTGGTTCTGGCTAGCATGTGCATTGCTGGTGTATTTATATTAAAAACACAACAGTCTCTTCTTAAGTGTGTGTGTATGTGTGTGTGTAAGCAAACACAATCAGACTAATCCTTAGTGACGCTTCTCTTTCCATGGTCATTAATCTACAAACAGCAGGACAGAACAAAATGATCGGGCCAAGTTGTGCAGAGAACATGGCAAAACAAGCTGCACCAAAGTCATGCATCACACAATGAGAGGTTTTCCTCAGAGTGAGGATGTGTGTGTGTTTTATTTTTTTCTTCATCCAAATCAGTTTCTGTTCCACTCGTTTGCATGGCTGTGCTCTAACTGTAACCACAGCAGCAGTAGAATGTGGTCGTCTCATCCTTCCCCGCCAGTCAGAGCTCAGTTCTTCTGCTGATAATTGAATCACGAATGTTCAGAGAGAGCCTTCGCTTGGGGCTGTTTGGCGCTTCGTATCTCTGAACGCTTGGGCAGACTGAGTGTGTCTCTGGCAAACCGCTGTAATGCTCACTTAGTTGTGCTACGTGTCGCATTTGGTAGAGTTTGAGGCAATACATGTGCTTCACGTTAACTACTCAAACCCTGACAATCAGTGTTTGTGGGTCCACACTTCAGTTCCTAGCTCTTGTTACAACAGAACCGTAAAAATGTTATGTAAAAAAAATCACGACCTAAAATCAGAAAACAATTGGAGCAATATGGAGGCTTCTGAGCCTAGAGAAGTTGACACCTCTTCTGGACATGGTTAAAATATAAAGCTCTTGCTCTTTGTTTAGTAGAATTTTAAGTGGCATTTGTGTAGGTAACTCTGTGTACTCTGTATTCTAGGGCTTAACAAAAGTTCACCAAAGTAATTGCTTGCCCATGTGGTTCTATTAGCGATTAATGTTCATCTTAGGCTTGTGTCCTTTCCCTTTACACACTAATACATCTTCCCGATTCCTTTATTTGGTCGCTTGATAATATTGTGTACTGTAGAGTGAAAAATATACAAATCCCTTCCAATAAAGACTTTAGAGTTTGTGATCATTGAACTTTTGAGACATGGGCCATGGTATAAGGGTCTCCAAATGATCCAGAATGCAGCAGCACGTCTGGTCTTTAACCAGCCAAAACGGGCACATGTCACCCCACTGCTCATTGAGCTCCATTGGCTACCACTTGATGCTCGCATCAAATTCAAAACTCTTACAATCGCCTACAAGGTGATGACAGAACAGCTCCTTCATACCTGCACTCACTCCTGAAGGCTTACGCTACCTCCCGGCCGCTGCGCTCCTCCAATGAACGTCGCCTCACTTTACCAAACATTCACACAAAGCAATCCAGACTGTTCTCATACAGAGTTCCCCAATGGTGGAACAAACTACCTTCCACTACCAGATCAGGAGAATCTCTCGCTATCTTTAAGAAACTCCTTTAAAGAGCACTTACTCCTCTTAACACCTCTAACACACTAACTACTTCTAACCTCATTTCCTTCTTCCCCTGCTTCACTTCTCTATCCCATTATTTCCCTTTGACCTCCTTTAGGCCTTATCTAAAGAGGTTTTTACCTTTTACTTCTATTATGTTTGTACTTCTCTATTGTAAGTAGCTTTGGACAAAAGCGTCTGCCAAATATAATGTAATGTAATGTAATAAGGGCCATTGGACACAAAGTGCGAGGCATGTTGTGATGCTCATTGCTATCTTACACTCCAGCAACAGTTTATTTTCATGTGACCACAGAACCATTAGCACAGCAACCACCTAGTAGCATCAAATAAACCACTATAGAAGAAACACCTAACATACCTAAATACCATAGCAACCAGCAGAGGTGCCACAGCAGCCACCTGGGCATTGCATCAGCTGGATATTCAGCTTGTCCTCAGTCCATTTAATGTGTCCTGTGTGATTGGAGTTAGCTGGATGGAGCTGTGCTACACTGCTGGTATGTGTGTGTGTGTGTGTGTGTGTGTGTGTGTGTGTGTGTTTGTTAAGACGGTATATGGCTTTACTCACACTCTTCCAGCTCTGCAACAGTGCCTGGCCTTCTAACTAACTGTGAAGAACACAGCTGTGTGTGCATATGTGTTTGTGTGTGTGTGTGCGTGTGAGTGTATAATTTTGTGTGCGTGTGTGTGTGAGTGTGTGTGTATATGTGTATGTTATTGGTGAGCGCTGAGGCAGCAGTGTGTGTCGATACATGCTTGGCCAGAAGTGTGAGTGTGTGCATGCTTAGGCAGTAGTGTAAAAGCTCTTCATCAGTCTTTCATTTATGATGGTTGGAGGATCAGAAGAATGACAGATGTGTGTGTGTGCATTTGTGTATGTGTGTGTGTGTGTCCCTCGTCTTTAAAGTGAAATGGAACGAGGGATGCAGAGTGAAGAAGAGGGGAAAGAGAGGCGAATGGAGAGAGTGATGACAGACCTTTTGATAGATGTCTCGGAGAGAGTAATAGGCCAATATGAGCAGGTGTGTGTGTGTGTGTGTGTGTGGGTGTGTGTACGTTTAGGGCCGGAAAATGTGAGTGTATGCATACGAGTTCAGTCGTGGAAAAAGGTGATGTGTGTCTCTGCCAGCACAGGTATATTCAGGTCAATGTCTTTTTCCTCATTCCAGATTCAAGTGCTATTATACTTTGTGGAACTCTCTATGTGGTTCTTCAAAATTTTGTTCTATGTGGTTCTTTCAAAACAGAAATGTGCAAAAGTTAGAGCACCATTCATTTATTGAAATGAATTGTTAATTAATTGTCAAAATGATCGTTAAGTACAGTATATTACAGGCTGTTGGGTGACTCCCAGTGATGCCACAGCCATACATCAGTGTTTGGGAGTCCCAAAGACGATAACTGTCCTCTTTCTCTCTTGGTGGGTTGGTGGGCAGAGTGGTCCTCCATCTCCCATCACTCATGGGGGATGCTAATTAGCTTAGACGTCTGTTAGCTGACATAACAGAATTAGCAGTTAGTGTGGTGGAGAAGTGATGGAGCTTCTTTACAAGACTCAAAGAAAGACAGTGCTATCCTTCAGGCATGATTGTGACTGGCAGTTATGTCAGTAACGCGTTACTTAGTAACGCGTTACTCTAATCTGACCCTTTTTTCAGTAACGAGTAATCTAACGCGTTACTATTTCCAATCCAGTAATCAGATTAAAGTTACTTATTTAAGTCACTGTGCGTTACTCTCTCTCTCTCTCTCCACCTCATCTCCTCCACACACACACACACACACACACACACACCGCTCCCTTACCCATTCCCCCTCCGCTCTTCCCCAATCACACGCGTCTCGCTTTCTCCCCTGTCTCTCTCTCTCGCGCTCGGTGTGTCTTTAGTTTCCGCCCGTTTTCGTTTTTCGCCAGTTCTCGGCGCCCTATCTCTTTATTAAAGCGTTTTTTTTTTTGCGGCCGCGTCCCAATTCACTAGCCAGGGCAGCGGTCTGCCACAAATTTGACTGGCAGAGGAGAGCGTTTAAAGATTTTACGCCCCACGTGATTGGAAGTTCACTGTGGCGCAGAGCGCACAATACCGTAAACACAAGAAAAGTTCCGGTGCTTTAAATGAACACTGTCAGAATTAAATCCTTCTCAGTAGTTGGGTCCGGTATGGGTCCGTATTGGACAACGTCTGGGTCCGGACCCGGACCGCAGTCTGCAAATATGTGATCCCTGGTCTAGACCGTATACACCGTTCTGTTTTATAAAACCACTCCTTGCTGCCCTGCAGAGAACAACAAGTTCACTGTTCAGTTTTACAGTGTTAAATATGTCAGGTCAAGAAAGACTTTCTTTATTTTATATATTTTTTATAAAAACAAGTATTTATGTTTAGTAAAATCAAGAAAGACCATATTTTATTTTTTATAAAAAAAAAAAAAAATTATGTTAATTTTTTTATTTTTATAAAAAAAAACTTATTTTTTTAGTAAATAGTTCAACTTAATAGAGATAAATTGTTGCTGTTAAAAATGCATTTTCCAATAAAGGGAGTATTGGCAAAACGGGTTATAATGTTTATGTTAAGGCGGCGCCGCGGCGGGAGGTGGTGTCTGCAGCTGCTGAAAGTAACTAATAAAGTAACTTGTAAAGTAACTTAGTTACTTTTAAAATCAAGTAATCCATAAAGTAACTAAGTTACTTTTTAAAGGAGTAATCAGTAATCAGTAATCGAATTACTTTTTCAAAGTAACTATACCATCACTGGTGACTGGTCATGGCATAGAATCTAATAGATAAATAGATGGATAGATAGATACTTTATTGATCCCAGAGGGGAAATTCTAGACATCCAGCAGCAAGGAGGTATAGTACACAAAGTTACAAAGAGATAAAATACAATGATACATATAAATACAACAAAATAAAAAATAAAATTAAAAGTATAAAAGTACAGTCTTTAGTGTGCGTGTGTAATGTAGAATGGAGGTAGTGTAGCTGATGTGCAAAAAGTAAGGATAACTGATGTCAGCCATACAGAAAGTGCAAATACAGTTATATAATAATTTAAATTTAGCACTGCAAAAGATACGTAAACAGTAGATGAGTGAACTAGTGAATGAACTACTAGTGCAAAATAGGGTAGAACTATAAAAATAGTGTTATATAATAGTGTGGCATCAGCAAGACTGAGTTCTGTGTCCTTATTGCAAGCAGTTGAGATGGCTGCAGTGTGTGGATGAGCATTGTCCTGTCTCACTGTGTGTTCAGTAAAGGGGAGTAACTGTTTGAAGGACCTTATTAACGTAACGTTGGTCTGTGATAAAGTGCCTGTGATAAAGGTCTCCGCTAAGGGTGTGCCATATCATATCGTACGTGATAATATCGCCAAAAAAAAATAATATCGTGAACCATAATATACCCTGAAATATCGTACCATATCACCCACCCCTAATTATCACATCAGGGTTCTACTTTTTTGCTGTTTTTAGCAAAAGAAAAATTCACACTGTTCTCATTTCCCATTATATATCTACTAGAGACTAGAGATTATATCTGTCCAGTATCGTTTATTTTACTTTCATTTTGGATATCTGGAGATATCTGGAGTGCATTACTAGTATCATGACATTCTATATCATTGACTTCTGTTACAAATCTGATTTAAAAAATGTATATCTAGGTTAGCCATATCATATTGCATGCAATAATAAAATTTTAAATAATTTTTCTAATTCAGTGTTTTGTTATATCGCCAAAAGTATCGTTATCGTGAAAAGACCATGAAATATCGTGATATTATTTTAGAGCCATATCGCCCACCCCTAGTCTCCACCAAAGCAAATGTAGAATGGCAGCAGCTCATCTTAGTCCTCATCTTTGTATGTATGTGAACTCTATTAAATGTAAATAATGCTACAAATTGTTAAAGCGGCAGTCTTTACCTACTCACATCACAGGTACAGCCTCTAAAAGAGGATCCGGCTCAGTTGTACTAAATGTGAGCGGCTGGTGGACCAATGGAGACAAAACATAACCTGGAATTGGATTAATCTGCTGTAGTTATCTCCAAAAGTGATGCTGATTCAACAGAAGTATCATTAGAATGATCTTCAGTGTGGTTTGAGCTGTCATCATCTAATCTTCCCATGAAAAATATAATATAATATACATATTTATCCTCTGGTGTTTAAGGTGCTGAACTGCAAGCAGAATCCATTTACTTCTTCATTTGCAAACTAGTTTAAAAAGTACTTTACTTACATAAGGGTTTGGGAAACACTCTTTACTTAATGATCAAATATTAAATTGATTAACTTTAATATTTACTGTTTTAATGCATATAAAAAAGAGCTCTCTTAGATTACATGAGATGGCCTCAAAACTCAAGTGCAGAAAGTTGCCTTAATTTTTTTATTTTTACAGTGTGTAAGAAAACCAGAGATAACAAATGAGCTCCGAATCGGTCAAATCAGAACAAATGTGAAAGTACCCCTAAAACAAGTTTTGGACCCAAATATAATCCAGACATTTCCTCATGTATGACTTAAACCTAGCTTCTTTGAGAAATCTCGTCATCAAGGGAGGTGAGCAGCCTAAGCAGCAGAAATTACCAGACCATGGGTGGGTCTTAAAGGGTTAAAGACCCTGTCTATGAGCGTTATGTTGTAAAACCTTTTTAAGGAGCTGCCCCCCTTCCAAAGTTCAGGAGAATCCACCACAACAGGACACACATTCCTCACATTCCTAACACGGGTAGAGACGAACATCACTCCTGACCTGGCCGGAGAATCAGATGTACCGTACTCTTCACCCCAAAGACCAGGAAGCTTCAGTTACACCCTAAAGTCCACATACGACTATTCACACTTTTATTTTTCTGCCTCATTTAATCAGTTATTTTATTAAACAGGGTGATTTTTTTAACTTTAATGCCTTTAAGACTGATGTACAGTATCATATGTAAATAACATACGGACAGCTCTGGAAAAAATTAAGAGGCCACTTAAGTTTCTGAATCAGTTTCTCTGATTTTGCTATTTATATAAGTATGTGTTTGAGTAAAATGAACATTGTTGTTTTATTCTATAAATACACACAACTTTTCTCCCAAATTCCAAATAAAAATATTATCATTTAGAGCATTTATTTACAGAAAATTAGAAATGGCTGAAATAACAAAAACAGATGCAGAGCTTTCAGACCTCAAATAATGCAAAGAAAAAAGTTTATATTCATAAAGTTTTAAGTTCAGAAATCAATATTCAGAAATCAATATTTGGTGGAATAACCTTGTTTTTTCATCACAGTTTTCATGCATCTTGGCATGTTCTCCTCCACCAGGCTTACACACTGCTTTTGAAACCACTTAGTTTCTTTGATTTTACCTAATTGAAAACCTCTGGAATATAATCAAGGGGAAGATGGATGATCACAAGCCATCAAACCACGCTGAACTGTTTGAATTTTTGCACCAGGAGTGGCATAAAGTTAAAATCCAAAAGCAGAGTGTAAGACTGCTGGAGGAGAACAAGCCAAGATGCATGAAAACTGTGATTAAAAACCAGCATTATTCCACCAAATATTAACTTCTCAACTCTGAAAACTTTATGAATAAGAACTTGTTTTCTTTGCTTTATTTGAGGTCTGAAAGCTCTGCATCTTTTTATTATTTCAACCATTTTTATTTTCTGCAAATAAATGCTCTAAAAGACAATATTTTATTTGGAATTTGGGAAAAATGTTGTGCGTAGTTTATAGAATAAACTTTTACTTAAAAATATACCTGTAAATATCAAAATCAGAGAAACTCATTCAGAAACTGAAGTGGTCTCTTAATTTTTTCCAGAGCTCTACAATGTAAAAAATATATAAAAATAGACTTAAATGTTACCATTAAATGCTTATTGAATTAAACCCTCTGTATTTAGAGTATTATTATTATTAATGGTGTCTCTTGAATTGGAGTGGGCTTATGGACTTTGGACCACTTGGCCATCTAACAGACACTCCATTTATACACTCCAAACAGTTCCAAGCCTTTATTAAGGGCATTGTTGTGAGAAAATAGGGGCCTAAACAGAAGCCTAAACTGTGGGCTAAACAGTGGTCTAAATCGGGGTGACATGGTAACAGATCTGTGTGTTAAAAGAACATCACCCCTGTGGCCTTACACACTCCAGCTGTCACACACATTCAGCAGTCTGTCCCAGTGCACAACACCTTAAATAGAATCCCACAATGTTTTTAGCACAAGCTTTGGCTATGCTGAGAACAGTTGAATGTGCTCAGTTTAAGTAAGTACAGCGTTTCCACCTGAGTGAAATATCTGACAGCAGTGCAGCCTGAGACTAGAGTGAGTGGAGGAACAGTGGAGTAAAGCAAATATTAATAGATTTATGGTCATGTTTAGTAACAAACTGCCCTTACAGTGGATCAATCTTGTAAGAGTTCATGTTTAATAGAATCAACACAGGAATGCTCATAATTAAACCAGACAAATTACCTAATGAACCCAGTTACATTCCCAGTTGATCATAAATTTTACTATTGACTTATAAAGCCCTACAAAGACTCGCTCCTGAGATCTACAGTGTTATAAAACACTTTGGGCACCTCTGATCATTTTGATGACACATTGATATTTGAGAAGTGAAATAAAGTTTATAGGATTTACAAAAAGTGTGCAAATTCTTGAAATAAAATTAGGCAGGTGCATAAATTTGGGCACCCTTGTCAACTTATTGATTTAAATCCCTTATCACTAATTATTTTAACACAAAATGTGTTTGTTAGGCTCATTGACCCTTGAGGTGAATCCAATTATGAGAAAGGGTTAAAGTGGCCAATTGCAAGCTTTTCTCCACTTTGCATCTCCTTTGAAGAGCAGCAACATGGGAGCCTAATAACTCAACTCTCAAATGACCTGAAAACAAAGATTGTTCAACATCATGTTTTTTAGAGGAAGGACGTGAAAAGTTCAAATCTCAGAGATTTCAGGTGTAGTTTCCACTGTGGGGAACATAGTAAGGAAATGGAAGACCAAAGGCAGAGTTCTAGTTAAGGTCTGAGATCTCAAAGACCTACAGCATCATCTTCCTAAAGATGTAGTCACTGTACATCGTTCAGCTATTCAGCGCATTTTACACAAGGAGAGGCTGTATGGGAGAGGCAGTAAAGCAGAAGAAGTTTTTTCTAAACACACGCCACAAACAGAGTCGCTTGAGGTATGCTAAAGCTAAAGCACATTTTGACAAGTCAGCTTCATTTTGGAATAAGGTGCTGTGGACTGATGAGACTAAAAAGAACACAGCATTCCAAGACAAACACTTGCTAGTACCCACAGTAAAATGGTCCCATCATGCTGTGGGCTGTGTGATCAGTGCAGGTACTGGGAATCTTGTTAAAGTTAAGAGTCGATTAAGAGAGTTAAGAGTGGATTTCAGTCAGTGACTTATAAAGGAAAATCCTTATAACTTATAAAGGAAAAATTTCCTATAAACGAAAATTTTTCATACCACTGTCATTTCCCATTATAGACCAGCGTCATTAATACTAATCAAAAGGTTCAAAAGATTCGGCAGAAGAAGGTATAAGGACCCCAGATCTAGAATAGCCTTCCAGACAATGTCTGGGACTCAGACACAGTCTCAATATTTAATTCTGAAATCTGAAATATCACTTGTTAAGTCCAGCTTTTGGAATTAAGAGTTTCCCCTTTAGATAAAGTTTAGATTCCAATCTAAAGTCTAATCCCTACATTAATAGACATTGTGGATTGTGGTATGGAATGGATTGATGCCAGTGTTTCATGGTGAGCTCATGTCTGCGTTACCTTCTGGGCTTTTTTGTTTAGTTTGACTATTATATTTGTTAGCCATACTCTCATTCTTTCTACTTTATAAATTCAATCAGAATGAACCTTTTTCCAAAATAATGACTGCCCACCTGTCTGGCCTGACACTGATGGAAGTCTGACTACAGCTGCTCCCCTCTTCCTCCTGCTATTCACTTCAGACTAGTTGGCCACCATACTATACTGACTATGCTAACATTTATATACACTTGAACTATATTTACTATGATAATTATTACAACCTTTAACCATTTGAATTACTTTTGTTACTCTACTAGAGTTATTCATTACCATTGTTGCTTTTAGCTTGATTACTTTTTACAATATATTTTATCTTTTGTTGATTTCTTGTCCTATTACTAGATGTTTTGCTTTGTGACAATGTCAGTTTTAAAATGAGTTCACTAATGAACTTCAGTAATTATGAAGCAAATCAACTGAATCATGAGTGAGTCAAGTGAGTCAGTTATAACATTCGTGTTGAAAAGGATCTGTAGAATGTAAGAATCTATCAAATAAAAAATAGTACTATGTATACGAAAAGAATCAGAAGGTTTAGTAAACAAAAATAAAGTAAATAAGTAAAATAAATAGTATACCAATTTATGTGTCACTTTAACAAATAACAGAGTTGATTTAAAGCTGGCAAATTTGCTGTTTAAGAAAATATAACCCTTTTTTAAAATACACAAAAAGTACATCAAACTGCCCTCTTTAGGATTAAGCTATTAAAGCAAGTGACTCACTCATGAAAATTATTTGATTCACTTAAGCGCTGACTTTCAGATGGACTGATTCATGAATCCACATCATTGTTCTCGAATATTCTTTGAAAGTAAGTTTCTGCACACTCTAGGAATTAGGGACTGAATCAAATGAATCATCTAATCCACTCAACCCTTAAGCGCTTGCTTTGAAAGACGAACTCGACTCAGAATGCCCTTAAATGTCATGTAACGCTCTGGTTATTACGAATCGAATCAGACGAATCGAAAAGAGTCGACTCGCCGAAGAAAATCACTAATAACTTGTAGCGCGCATCGCTCCGTCTGACAGCTGGAAAGTTGAGGACAGTGGGGAGCTGCCCCGCCCCTTTCCCCGCGGGCGACCAATGAGCGGCGGGAGATTTCAATATGGGCGGGCGCGCGCTGAGTAACAGAATGTGGGAATGCGGGATTCTGGCTCCTCAGGTTTGGCTCCGAGCAGTTTGAGTGACGCCGGAGAGCAGGGGGCATCATTTCAGCTGAGAGGAGGAGGAAGACGGGATAGAGCAGCGGAGCGGAGCGGAGGAGAGAGGAGCGAGAGAGAGAGAGAGAGAGAGAGAGAAGAAAGAGGAGAGAGAGAGAGAGAGAGAGAGGGTGCCCCCATCCGCCGAGGACCCAGAGGAGCCCACCAACTTTATGGCCGCCTGAGAGACTCCGTCCTCCCGCCTCCTCCGGTCCCTTTCTCCGCCACTCTGCGGAGCTGCGGACTTCTCTCGGCCGCGTCTGCGCTCTTGTTCTCCGGTCGGCGTGACTAACCGAGCCTCGCTTGGTGCGGGAAAGTGCTCGCCACCATGGACACCCCTATAAAGTGGAAAGTAAAACGGAGGCTAAAGGACGCTGCGCTCAGTTTGACGGTGCTCCTGCTGCTCGTGACTTCGCGAGCCAGCTCAGGTAAGAGAACGGTGCGGCCTCGCGGGATCCCCCCCTTCATCTTTACCTGGGACACTCGTCTCTGTTTCGGGGTCTTGTCTCACAGGGGGGCTGAGTTTTTTTTCCCCTCAAAGTACGGTGGATGGCTGCGCTCCAATAATCGGTTCTGCGTTCTAATTAGAAGACTAGCGAGCTGACCGTCTAAGTATAGAATAGTTTTTAACCAATTAACTAAAGTTTACTATCCGTTGTATTGGACCTTTTTTAACATTTGCTATTATCTATCTAGGCACCCTAGCTAGTGTATTTATTTTTCTTTTGCAAAAAAGAGCCTAGTTCTAGAACAGATATATAGAACAGACTGGAACTGGTTAGTTTTGGTCAAGAACAACACTAGAACGAGCTAAAATGCAGTTATGACAAGCATTGTAGCTAAACTGCAATTAGAAAAAAAACATTAGAACCCTAGCTGAGCTGCAATTACAATAAAACTCAAGAGCTAGAACCTTATCTGAGCTGAAATTACAATAAGCTCTAGAGCTACAACCATATCTGAGCTGCATGTAGAATAAAACCCTAGAGCTAGAACCCTAGCTCATCTGCAGTTAGAAAAACTCAAAAGCTAGAACCTAGCTGTTCTGCAATTAGAATTTAACTCTAGAACTACAACCTAGCTGAGCTGCAATTAGAATAACACTCTAGAGTTAGACCCTAGCTGAACTGCAATTAGAACAAACACTTTAGAGCTAGAACCCTAGCTTAACTGCAATTAGTATAAAACTCAAGAGCTAGAACCCTAGCTGTTCTGCATTAAGAATAAAGCTCTAGAGCTAGAGCCCTAGCTCAGCTGCAATTACAACTCTAGAGCTAGAACCCTAGCTGAACTGCAATTCGAACAAGCATTTTAGCTAGAACGATAGGTTAGTTAAAAGTTTCAGTAGCACTCAAGCAGTCCAAATAGCTTAGGTTCCGAGTAGAACTTAATCGTTTTAGCTATAGCAACACGTTTTACAAGCATTCTGAGATCTAGAGCCCTAGATGCATGGTGTAATTGGATCACAGGCCTTCTAATTAGACATCGGTTATATTAGGTATACCATTAACTAGTTAGCTAAACATAATTAAGTTGAACTCAAGCTCAAACACTCGCTAGTTCCCTAACTATAGCTGACTTACACAGTTTTAACACAGGCATTCTAGCACTAGAACACTAACTAGCTTAACTACAGACAGTTACAGCTACCGTTCTGTCTGGATGGAACCTTTAAAAGATATTAGAACACAGCAGTCTTTAATTATAACAGTAGGTATGCACTCTAGTCAGGAGGCTGAGATTGGAATACGGCCCGGGCTTTATGGGCTCCTCCAGTGTGGGCGGTTTCAGAGAGGTCCCTGACCCGCTGTCTCCCTCCTCTGCAGCGGGGCATCAGCCGCGGTCTGGCCGCTATCTGCTGCTGCTCTCTCGGCTGCTCCGCTGGCTTTGCCTCGGGGTGCCGGAGCCTGGTTCTCCAGCAGCCTCCACTCCAGTGTATCAGAGCGGAGCGGAGTTTCACTGCAGGAATGTCAGGAGTGATTCAGAGTTTAGTTAAGTTAATAATCTGCAGTGATCAGGAGTGAGACACACCCAGTAGGCTGCACTCGTTTTTGGGCAATAAGTTGAGCAGCGTCTGGCTGTTTTTATCATTTTTTTTCCTGAAGGGAGCTGGGGGCGGGGGATAATAGGATAAATGTGCACAGAAAATGAGAAGGAGGTCGTTTTTACTTAGTAGAACAGGGAGAACCTTACGATACTGGGCAGTTCTGTGAGTTTTTTGTGTTTTTGGGCGAGTTGAAGATGTTTAGAAATGTTTGGAGATGTTTTTGAGGGAGAACCGTTAGGACTGAAGAAGCTCTGAAGCTGGAGTCAGACTGAGGGAGAGGGAAGGAGGGAGAGGGAGGAGGGGGCGGGGCTATGGGGTGTGGCTTGAACAGGGAGGGCGGAGCCGCCGCGTGTCATGATGGCGAATACGTGCTTTTAATAAACAAAGCATTAATTTGCGCTTTTTACGTAAAAATGCTGATATACGTTTGTTTTAAAGAAACGAGGCCGCTTTAGAGGCAAAGTTAAAGTAAAAGTCGAAGTATATGTGTTTCTATGAGCAACGCTGGCTAGATAACAGTGTATATTTAAGTACATAAGCTAATTTTACCTCAGTTCAGTTTATAATTTATTTGCTTAGCTTGTTATCTCTTAATTTAACATAGTAAAATAATAATAATTTAATCCTCTGTATATTCCACCTCTGGAAAAAATAGGGCTGTAACTACATTATTGGAGAATTTATATAAAAGTTGAAGTAAAAGTATTTGTGCTAGCTAACAGTGTGTTTTAGTAGGTAAGTGAGGGAGCTCATTTTTACCTCAGTTCAAATTTGTCATCTTACTTTGTTACCTCATAATCTAATATAATATAATAATATTAATGTCATTCTCTATATATTTCACCTCTTAAAAATAGGGCTGTGGTTTATTGAAAACTATATATAAAAGAAGAAGTAATTGTGCTTCTATGAGCAATGCTAGCTAGCAAACAGAGTATATTTTAGTAGATAAGTGAGGGAGCAAATTTTACCTCAGTTCAGTTCAAATTTTGTTTCATCGATTTATTACCTCATCATTTAACATAATATAATAATATAAGTATAATTCTCTATATATTTTGAAAACGTCTGGAATATAATCAAGTGGAAGATGGATGATTGCAAGCATTCAAACCAAGCTGAACTGCATGAATCTTTGCACCAGGAGCGGCATTAAGTTATCCAAAAGCAGCGTGTAAGACTGGTGGAGGAGAACATGCCAAGATGCACGAAACCTGTGATTAAAAACCAGGGCTATACCAGCAAATATTAATATCTGAACTCTTAATATTTTATGAATATGAACTTGTTTTCTTTGCATTATTTGAGGTCTGAAAGCTCTGCATATATTTTGTTATTTCTGCCATTTCTCATTTTCTGCATATAAATGCTCTAAATGATTTGGAATTTGTGAGAAATGTTGTGCGTAGTTTATAGACTAAAACCACAATGTCATTTTACTCAAACATATACCTAATTCTTCATTCTTTCCAGAGCTGTATAATCTGTGTCTGTTAAATATGTTGTGGAAAATAAGAATAGTGCCAGTTTGTTAAGCAGCAAAAAATAGTTGTATCTTGCTATATTTGATGAAATTTTACATTTCACATCTTACAATGCGCACATTGCTATACCGATTCTAAAAAGATATATTATTCGGCCATACTTTAAAATAGTTCTTTTTAGCATTTTATTAAAAAAAACAGAGAAGAATAGAAGCTAGTGCTAATAGTAAGCTGAAAGAGTTTCACTAACCCTGAATTCAGTTTTCAAGAGGGTTGAGTCTAATAAAGTATTTTAGTCTATTAAAGTTAATTAGCACTTTTGTCTATTTTTGTCTGATTAAGTCAGTCAGACACAAACAGTACTGTTTATGCTCTATCTGTGCACATTACCATAGATATGTAAAACACAGTATAATGCATTGGTATTATCTGGCGAAGCTAACAAAGCTAACTAAAAAAACTTGAGAAATAAAAACATTTCATACTTGTCTGAATGGTTAAATGGAACACAAATCAGGTGTGATGTCATTCCCAGCTCCGATATCCAACATCTGGGGTAAATTGAATGCAGCAATAGATAGGAATGCATCAGAATGCAGTAAGCATTTACAAGCAGTGTAAAAAGTAGCATTGTGCAAAAACAGGACAGAGTTTGAAGGCAAATTGTGCAATATGAAATATGAAAACAAGGAATATGAATACATATCTATGATAATTGTGGCAAATATAGCAAAGTGAGAGTGCTTCTGAGTGTGTTGTTGGAATACAGAACAAATTTGGGAAGAATTGTTTGAAACAATTCAACAACAATTCAAACAATGTACTGAAAATGAGTTTTGTCAGACATTTCTTTACTCTATACATTTACATTTTACAGTGCAGTTTTAGACTGTATAAGACTGTTTTAAGTTTTAAAGACCCTAAAAATGTTAAAATGTCCTTTGGAATAGCTGTGAAAGCACCGCCAGCTTAGAGAGAGCACAGGGTGTGGCCTGGAGAAAAGGAAGGCCTGGAGTTATTGAGTGGAAAAAGGTCTCTCAAAGTTTAGCCTATCTCTCGCTTCAGTGTAATCTCTAATTATGGTGAATGGCATTGAAATGGGCATCAGTTGAAATAGCAGTGAGTGTGGAGTTGCTATAAATATGTAGAGCAGTGCTGTGTGTAAGGCTTTTATTTGCTATATGTGTCTGTATTTTTATAGTATGTAATAAAAGGGTCAGCTTCAGAAGATGGAGGACCGTCTCTGGTCTCTCTCTCTCTCTCTCTCTCTCTCTTTTTCTCTCCATTCTGTCCCAGGGAATACCCCTCTCCCTCTCTCTCTCCGATAGCTCCGGAGCTCGGACGCATCCCACGTAAACACAGCGAATGTGTTTTAGATTAGTGTGTGAGGACCTTTACGTGGCTCTTGGCACTGTTCTGTGCGGCTCTGTGGTGCTTTTAAAACATTTACACTTTTCCAGGCTTGGTCCCAAATCACGTGCGCCCTACTTAGTGTACTTCCCTCTCGATTGTGTCGAGTAGGCTCGGGCTGTGGTGGTGTGATTCAGTTGAACCTCTGCCACGCTGACATGTCATGTTCTTAGAGCTTCTTAGCTTTATGTGGGACAAGCGATTTTGCTGGGGGGCTAGAGGGCGTGGCCATGCAGGGTGGTGCAGGACAGTGGGTGGGGCTTGTATAACGAGCGATCGTGGGATGCTGGAGGCCTCAGTCTGCATCGTGGGATTACATCATCGCTTCAGAGCGCACGGCAAGTCGTAAAACTGCAGAAATGGACGACGGAGAGGCGGCGACATTTCCGACATTACGTGCAGTCGTGTTTTACGACACATCGTTCTACAGACTTTAGAGATGGGGTTTGCCTCACTCAGCTTAGCGTGCCCAAGGCTTGTCATGATAGCGATGTTTTTGGATGATGTACTGTACTAGAATTAATTACGATAAATTATTTATTTAAGACAATTTTATGCTACTGATATAAAAATATGGGGAAAATAGTGTGCTTATTGATTTTAGTTTGCTTTTTCCCCCAAAATCAAGAGTATTAAAAAGAGTTCATCCCACTCGTCTTACTGAGAAACTGTCTCTACTAGCCTGGAAAGGTTTTCGAGTCAATTTTGGAGCATTGCTGTAAGGAATTGATTGCATTTAGTGACAAGAGTCAAAGAAAGGGAGGTCAAGATGTTTGATGATCACCACCAAACTTTATTCACAACTCGCATCTCATCCCAAACTCAAAGTATTGAATGCGACACCATTTATCATTCCAGAGAACACAGTTCTTCCATTGCTCCACAGCTTAATGCTTGGAGCTTTATGCTCCTCCAGACAAACCTGGTGGTAGATACAAACAGATATTTTTTTATCTGCGCCGTATTTCTTTACAAAGACTGGATAATCTAGAAAAACAATTGTGAAAAAAGTGTATGTGTTAAAGGTGGCCTACACCCCTAAGGTTGACCCTTTAAACCTTTTGGTAGGTACTATATGGACCGCCTTTAGTGCATGCTGTTCACTCTTCCAGGCCTTCAGGAGTGAAAGTGACCTGCCTCTGAGGAGTTTGGGGGTGGACCCCAGGTAGTTATCCTGCAATTAAAATTTACAGCCCTCCAGATCAGGGCTCATCTCCAGCCCAGGCCAGGTGAAGGTAGCCTGAGGTAAAAACAAGTCCAAGAATTGTAAAGACTTTATTTAATAAAGACTTATTTACAAATCCCAAAGTGCTCCTGTAGACTTAACAACAACATCTGGCTCTGGTTGCATTCATCTAAAGCTAATTAAACTAGAGAGCCTCTTTCACAATAGAGCTGGTTAATTAAACTCAGGCTCTTTAAGAATTAAGGCCTTCTCAGATTTGCAATGGTTGCGATGGTTTTTTTGTGGGACGTGGCGTTCGATATTAGCTCTCTGTGATCTTGGTGTGCCGAAGCGTAAGTGCTGTTGTTGTGTTTTTTTGTTTAGTTGGTGCGGTTCAGGCTTTACGATCTTTGTTTCACTGCAGTGTTGTTTTGCTCTCGTTCTTTAAAGCCCAGCGTTGCTTCAGACTCGTTACGAGGAGTTGGAGATCCTGGCGAAAACCACAGCGGTTCAAATCGCTCACTGTAAAAGAAGGAGGTATCGTTGTCGGCCAGGGGACTGGTCTGCTAAAGCGCTCTTCTTTCCTCAGCCTAATTTATATTTCTGTGGTGTAAAGCTTCAGCTCCAACCGCTGTGCTGCTGCAGATGTTGATCTGCAGACCTTTATTAGGGCTGAGTGTCTGGAAGGAACTGTGCTGACCCCAAGATCATAAACGTAACACTTAGAAGTCTGGACTCTGCTTTACTGGACGATTATATATACAACTGTTTATAATGTAGGAGTGGGTGATATGGCCATAATATCATGATATTTCAGGGTATTTTTATGATAATGATACACTTGGTCATATGACAAAACAATGAATGATAATAAGTTAATATTATATTACTAAGTTAATAAGTGAAAAATATAATAGGGCAATAAAATTGATGTTACAGTTTATCCATTCAGTAAAAACTAAAAAAAACTGTAGACCATGTCGTAAAGAGTTTAAAATGAGCCACAAGTGAGAAGTAAATACTGTAAAATGACACTGCTCTGCTGTTACTGTTTTTAAATTGAAGGATTTCAGAAGTTCAGAGCTGATCCTGAATCAGTACTAAATCAGTCTGATACCACCAAAACATCTGTTAGATGAACTGAGAGAGAGAGAAATAAAGAGTGATAAATGTGAACAGCAAGCTAAGAGGGAAAGAGTGAGATAAAACAGGTGCTGGAAAGAGGATAACAGATTAGAGGAGAGATACATAGATAAAAGAATTTGAGGAATGGATAAAGTATAGAGGGAGATAAAAGAAAAGGAAAGAAGAGAGAGAGAAAGGATAAGATACAAAGGGAAAGAAAGGAGTAAAAGAAAGCAGAGAGATATTAACATAATATAATGGAGAATAAAATATAGAGGGACATAGAGAAAGATAGAGAATAGGATAGAGGGAGAAAAAAAGAGGAAGGATAAAGGGACAAAGAGAAAGAAATGAGCAAGAGAAAGGATAGAGAGAGAGAGGATGACAGTGAACCGACAGAGAAATAAAGGAGGAAAGGAGTGAGTGAAAGAATAGAGCGAGATAACAGTTGGAAATAGGAGACAAAAGATGAACAGAGATAAAGAGAGAGATAAGGAGATAAAGGAATTAGAAAGGAGGTAAATTGAGAGAGTGAGAGAGAGAGACAGAGAAAGGATATATGAGAGATATATGAGATATGGCAAATAGAGACAGATAAATTGATAAAAAGAGGAGAAAACTGTAGACATATAGAGGAATGGCATAGGAAGGAGGGATGAAGGAGGAGTGGATGGAGGGAGGAATGTGTGGGCGGGGATCGGCAGACGCCAGAGCTTCAGGTGGCCGAGTTCAGAGGGAAATGGGTTAAAGGTCAACTACTGAGGGTCCTGACCCCTGATGATGGTGATGACCACAGCAGAGCTTTACAGTTCTTCACCCTGAGGCAAAGGAACCACTGCAGCTCTGGGTGTCTGTGTGTGTGTGTGTGTGTGTGTGTGTGTGTGTGTGTGTGTGTTTGTGTGAGTGTGTGTGTGTGTGTGTGCGCGCACACGCATTCTGGTGTTACTGAGCCTGAAATAGACTTTAATGTGTGAACAATTCTTCTGACCAATCACGGTTCCTGATCTTGCTTTGATGTGTCCAGAGGGGTTATGAAAGTGTTCTGAAGAATGAATATAAGCCATTCATGTGAATCGTGTGAATTTGATGGGAATTGTTTGGAAGAGGTGGAGGGAGGTGGGGTTCAGGGTGGTCTTCCGGCAGAGACTTTTAATGGTTAAAGGATATCAGCTCATTCTATTTTGATCTACTGGTAAAACTCTCACAATATGATAGCCTTAATGTACTCATATCAGATCAATATCAGCTGATACTCAATATTAAGATACTCAAATCAGATGATACTCAGCATTAATGTACTCAGATCAGATCAATATCAGTTGATAATCAGTATTAAGATACTCAAATCAGATGATACTCAGCATTAATGTACTCAGATCAGATCAATATCAGTTGATAATCAGTATTAAGATACTCAAATCAGATGATACTCAGCATTAATGTACTCAGATCAGATCAATATCAGTTGATAATCAGTATTAAGATACTCAAATCAGATGATACTCAGCATTAATGTACTCAGATCAGATCAATATCAGCATTAAGATACTCCAATCAGATTATATGATAGCATTAATGTACTCATATCAGATATATATCTGCTGTTACTCAGTATTAAGATACTCAAATCAGATGATACTCAGCATTAATGTACTCAGATCAGATCAATATCAGTTGATAATCAGTATTAAGATACTCAAATCAGATGACATTCCGTATTAATGTACTCAGATCAGATTAATATCACCTGATACTCACAATTTGAAAAAATTAAATCAGAGGATTTAGATCGATGTCAGCTGATATTTAACATTAATGTACTCAGATCAGATCAATATCAGACGATACTCAGCCTTAATGTACTCAAATTAAATCAATATCAGCTGATACTCAGCATTGATGTACTCAGATTGATATATTGGATTGATATATCAAAATATAGACCAATACTCAGATCACATCGGTATTATATACCCAGTGTTATATGACCCAGCACCAATATAGCCATTTCCTATTCTGATATAAATATTGGTACCATATACAAAACAATATATGTAGTGTTCATTTGCAAAACAGATAAAGGTGCTTTTTTTAAACATACCTTTATCTGTTTTTGCAAATTCACTTTTCATATAGTCATCAAACTCATGCATGGACAAAAGTATTGGAACGTCTGCTGATTCATTGTTTCTTCTGAAATTATGGTGGCTAAAAAGAGTTTATCAGTCTCTAATGTCCAGGGAAGGCTTTCTACCAGGTTTTGGGGCACTGCTGTGAGGATTTGATTGCATTGAGTGTAGTCAGGGTGTAGAATGTCTCTACTTCACCTTATCATCAACAAATTCCACAAATTATTCATCCCAAAAATACAGGATGGAGCACCATTTACCATTCACCATTAAGGCATGATATCTGCTCCAGAGAGTCCTATTCTATTGGCAGCACTTTTCTACAGGCACTGGAGAAACTGTGTGTGTGGTTGTGCATTTTCATATCTGTGTTAGCAGTGAGCGCTAATTAATATAGCTTAATGCATTCATCATACGAAGTGTCCCCAAACATCTGGACATACCATGTGATACATTATGGGAACGTGTGGGTCAGTCTGTTCACACTTTGAATATTTGTGCATTCGTGACTGGGAGTGTGTGTGTAAGATTAGTATCCATTTCACTGTGTTATGACACAAATCATAGCTGCTGTGATGGTGAATGTGTGTGAGAGTGTGTAAGAGTGTATGAGTGAGTGTGTGAGAGTGTGTCTCTAACTTCTCCAGACTGTTTTCTTTTGTTCAGGATTACATTAGCAGCTCGATACACTCCACCACCCGTATGCGCCGCACACACTGCAGGCCTGTTCTCAACCATGCATGCGTATCTGAGTGTGTGTGAGTGCATACGAGACTGTGTGTGTATGGAGGTAATTCTATACTCTCTCTTTATGTATATGTGTGTCATTGTGTACACATGTGTGTACACAATGTGTAGGTCTGGACAGGTCCGTATACACACACACACACACACACACACACACACACACACACAGTGAACAGTCAACTCTTGAACTTTCTATATGTTAAAGCAGGGAAAATGATTAAGAGTCAGAATCTGAGAAACTTTGACAAGAATAAAACTGTGATCTCCAGAACCCAGAAGATCAGGCTGGTATGTAGTGGTCTGTACCTACTGTACAAAGGTAGAACAGCTGGTGAACCAGCACCAGGGTCATTGTTGCCAAAGGCTCATTGATGCTCATGGAGGTCCCACCTCAAACCATAGAGAACTTAAAGGATGTCCTGCTAATGTTAGTCTTGGTGCCAGATAGCACAGAACATCTACAGAGGACCTAGACAAATGTTTAGCAGGTGACTTTGTATTGTTAGCCTGGATTTTATATGTAATTCAACTATTTTTCATATTTATTGCATTAGATTTGAGTTTACACTGTTGCCATTGGCAGCTTCTTTTCCATTAACTTCTCGCCCATCTATTTGCATACTGGGTGTGTCTCCCAGTCCCAAGCTACGTTACATAAACGTGTAGATCAGGGGTATTTAATTAGAATTCAGTATGGTCCAGTTAGAGAAAATTTTGACAGGCCAAGGTCCGGACCGATTGTTAACTTGTGTTATAATTAAGTACTATATCCTGTAAGACTGTTTGAACTGAATAATAATAATAATAATATTAATAATAATAATAATAATAATAATAATAATAAATGCCTCTCTGCCCAGATTTTGTATACATTCCTCCCCTGTCTCTCTGTCGCGCACGGCGTGACTTTAGTTTTCACCTGTTCTCGTTTTTTCGCCCGTTCTCGGGCTCCCTATCTCTTTATAAAGGCGTTTTTTCACGGCCGCGTCCCAATTCAACAGCCGGAGCTGTTGATCTTACCCCACCGTGATTGGTCTGTGATTTACTGCGCCGCAAAGCATGTATACAATTAAATCCTTCTCAGTAGGTTTGGGTCCGCATTGAACAACGTTTGGGTCCGGAACCGGTCCACCCATTAATGACATCCGGTGTAGATTATACAGTATATTATGCTGTATAACAGTCTGGTCTTGATGCTGTGGGCTGTAAAACTTGTATTAGAATAGAATGAAAGCGGGCATTATTTCATTCGCCACAATGGAATTCTTCTCCTCACTCCTCCCAGCTTACGGAGCTGAGATCAGAGCACAGGGTCAGTCATGGTTTAGCCTTGCTGAAGGCCCAAACAGTGGCAGCTTAGCAAACCTGGGTTTAGAACCCACAATCTTGTTATCATCAAGAAAAAAAAACAAGAAAAGCCTAGCCCTTGGTATTCAGCAATATGGACACTCTGAGATCTGGAAAAACTGATTTACTAGTGAAAGTAAGTGTCACTTGATTCTTCGCATTAAATTACTTGGATTTGATTGATTTTAGAAGATACTCAGCATTAATGTACACACAAAAAAGCTGTTAAAGGCCTATTGAGGTTTGAGTGAAGTCTAATAGTCAGCGTCAGATGGATAGGACATTTAAGAGTGATTTAACATTCCTCAATCCACACTGTCAGGTACATACAGGAATACATCGTAGAAGGCATTACCACCCACAGTAAACATGGAGCGTTGGATGGTTATGATCGTGACTGGTGGTGTCTGGCTAGAATTTTCCATGAGAACAGACAAGGTGTCTAGCTCTAGCTGAAATCATACCCATACACCTTGGTGCTTTTCTAGGCAATAATTGTGAGAGAGGAAAAAGGAACCCAGCACCTTTTTACTGGCATAATTATTAAATATAACAGTTAAGTCACAATTTCTGAATCCACAATAATTTATCTTAAGTTATATATCCAGTTATTAACACTAACATTATTATTTTTTAAATGAGTAATGATACAGTGTTTTACAAGTTATAAGTTGTTGTATAATTTGTTTAAGTTATATATAAAATATAAAAAGTAAAGTTGTCTGTTTTGAATAACTAAATATAATTATTATAAACTGACCTTTATACACAATAACAATGTGTACTTCACCAATAGTTACACTGATATTACATGAATTGTTAATGTGTTAATACACACATTTTTAGATACACTTATTATAAAGTGGGACTAGTATTTTTTAACATCCATGTATTTGTTTTGCTTTTATCCAGATACAGTATACCTCACTTTAAATTACACTGGTACTGACATGTATGGGGCCAAGTATTTAGGGGTATATAAGGCATTTTAGGGGATGTGTGTGTGTGTGTGTGTGTGTTCTGGGTTCTCAGACATGCAGTGCTTTAGTTTTTGGTGTCGTCTTTCAGGCTGTATGAATGGGTTCTTTGATGGGCCGGGAGCGTACAGACCCTCTCTGCTTTATTATGATTAACAGGACGACCAGGGGGTCTGGGACACACACACACACACACACACACACACACTGCGGTGTAAGTCCTGCGGTGAATTCAGGGTCCCTTGGGGTTACTCCGAGACACACACACACACACACACACATATGCAGTAATAACATTCCCCGCATACCTGTGTGTTAGCATTAGCCACCCCGCTAACCCACGCAACCAGGTGGAACCGCAGGATGTCCAGAGAACCGCATCTGTTTAGTTGTGATTTAATTCTGTATCTTCTGTATTATTCATAGGGAGACAGAGAGCAAGAGAGGTGGAGAAAGAAAAGAAGAGCAAGAGAGAGAGACTAAGAGAGAGAGAGAGAGAGAGAGAGAGAGAGAACATTTGCACTTTTCGAAAGGCTTTTTCCCCCTCTCACATCTGGAAAGAGTCACCGAGCTGTCTGCTGATCCCAGAGAAAAGGGAGAGAGAAAAAAAGCTGGAGAAAAAGGAAGGAATGTGTTCCAGATGTTTTTTTCTCTCTCTCTCTCTTTTTCTCTGCTGGTGAAACAAGGCAGAGAGGGAGAATGAAATACCGTTTCATTTACAGAACAGAAAAACACACGTCTCTCTCCCAAAGGAAAAAAAAAAAAACGGAGGAAGTTTCGCTACTTTGGAGTAGAGGGCACAGAACTTTGTGAAAAAGTGGGGATGGGGGCTAAGGCACATTGTGCACCACTAAAGCGTCTAACGCATTTCAGTGACAAGAGCACAAGAGCGATAGTGGATGATGATCATCATCCCACCTCATCCCCAGCTACCCAACTCATCCTGGAAGTACGGCATGATGCACCATCTATCACAAACAGAGTTTTGGATATTTACATATTATTTATTTACTTATTTATGTTTATATTTGTTTATCAGTGTTTTGTTTGCCAAAGGTTTTTTGTAAGGGACAATGGTGGTCAGCCCATAATCCAAAACCTGCGGAAAAATGTGTTTGGGATGTTTTACTATATAACATACAGCTCTGGGAAAAAAACAAGGGACCACTTAAAAATGATGAGTTTCTTTGATTTTACCAAATTGAAAACCTCTGTAATATAACCAAGAGGAAGATGGATGATCACAAGCCATCAAACCAAGCTGAACTGCTTGAATTTTTCCACCAGGAGTGGCATAAAGTTATCCAAAAGCAGTGTGTAAGACTGGTGGAGGAGAACATGCCAAGATGCATGAAAACTGTAATTAAAAAAACGGATTGTATATTAATATTAAGTTATTGCCCCAAATATTGATTTCGATACTCTTAAACCTTTATGAATATGAACTTGTTTTCTTTGCATTATTATGTTCATTTTACTGAAGCATATACCTATAAATAGCAAAATCAGAAAAAAAATGATTCAGAAACTGAAGTGATCTCTTAATTATTTTCCAGAGAGTGAGAGGGAATTATGCACAAGTGCCATTAACTGAGGGAACAGGCCTGGGGTTTTTCGTAACAGTGAATTTTTATGAGTGTGTGTGTGTGTGTGTGTGAGAGAGAGAGAGAGAGAGGAAAAGCCTGGTCAGAACAGTCTGCATCTGATTACACCCAAAGTGTGAAAAGCCTGTTTTGTATTATGGGATATTGCCGTGGCGATGAGGCCTGGAATCTGAGCAAGATGGCTGCTGTGTGTGTGTGTGTGTGTGTGGACTGGCGGATGGTGACCTCTTTCTGTGAACCCTATACTTGCATACCACACTTTCATCTTTGAAAGAGAGCATTATGGATGCTAGACGTTCTTTATGACCAGCACACACACACACACACACACACACACACAAAGATCTACTGGTAAAGTACCAACCATATTCCTGACCTTTCAGCTCCCGGTTTCTTTATAACATTGCAGTCAAATCTCTTTACACACTTTTGTTGTGTGTGTGTGTGGCAGTACACATTCTGAACTGAATATCTGTTGTTTGTTCACTACTGTTGTGTTAAACTGTTTTATAGTGAGGTAAATGTGCTATGATTTGCTTTTCTATAACGTGTATTAGTATTAGCCTTAGTCTCCTCCTCTTGATTCTGAATGCGCTTTTTAGAGCTGGTTCTAACAGCAAAGCATAATATTTCTTCTATAGTTTAGTATCTATTTACACACAGAAACTGCAGTTCAAACTCTAACAAAGTTTAAATTCTAAAAGCACAAGATCTCATGTTGTTTTGTACAGCTGTTCTAGACTGCATGTAGACTCTAAACTCTTCTGTTATCTTCTGAAAGAGCTTCTCACTGCTGCTGACTGGGAGTAATGTCTGTTAATGGTGGGTAGAGAGCACCAGTAGACACTATAATAAAGCACATTGGTAAAAACAAAGGAATTGGAACTTTAAACCACCAATATTCGTTTAAAATAAGCCTAGATTGGATTGTTGGCTTTTATTTTTTCACTGAATTAAACCTAATAATCAACAACTCTGTTATGTTTGGGTTTGCAAGAAATTGTTGGAGACTTTCACTTTACGAACACATTTATTGGGAGATTTGAAAAGCCATTGTTTCTTCTAAAACCAGGGGCATTTAAAAAAGAGTTTATTGTGCTTTTAAGGGGAACTGTATGTTTATGTCAAGTTGTGGAGCCTTGCTTTGCAGATTTGATTGCATTCAGTAACAAAAGTGATAAAAGTGAGGTAAAAATGTTGGAAGATCCCAAAAGTATTGAATGGAGCGCAATTATTCCAAAGAAACAACACAGTTAGTCCCCCTGCTCCACAACTCAATGGCTCCCTCAAGCTCACATCTGGAATGTTCATGCTTGTGTGCCCCAGAGAGTCCTATTCTATTGGCAGTTCTTCTCTACAGGGATTAGAAAAGATGTGTAAGTGCATTTGTACATCTGTGTCAGCAAATGGAAGTGCAAGCTGAAACTAAACTAGCTGAATTCACTCAGTGTATTAAGAAGGGGTTTCCACAAACGTTTAGACATATATTCAATATATATTTCAAAGCCCAAAGTAAAGCACAGAATGCAGCAGCTGGCGTATTTGCGCAGATGTATGTGTGTGTGTTCAGAAATCCGCACAGGTCTGGACGTGCCAGAGGAGCCATTAAACTTCTGGAAAAGTGGATGGAAATCTTCATCTAACTGTGCCCACTGAACATCTCTCTCTAGCGGCAGCTCTGTGGTAGAAACCACAGCCACGTTCCAGCCCCTTTCCACAACGGCTTAAAGAGACACCACACACCCCGGCGCACCAGAGTCTGCGTTTTGTCTAGGTTCATGTGGCTCATGCTCAGACTCTGGTGTGTCATCCGTCTCCAATCTGCTGATGATGTCATTATTTGGGTGATAGGCTGCAGCATCTCAAAAATCTACAGCCAAGTGTCTGCACAGAGAATTCTTCTCAGCTCCAGCACTCCACACAGCAAAATCTCAATTCAAGATCTTTAGAAATAAACTCCCTATGAGTTACCTAATTTTAGTTCATAAGTGTGACCATCGAATAGATTCTAGGGTAGATTTAAAGTAATGCTGTTCTAAAGAGTTTATAATGTTTAAAACTAAATTTATTGCTTATGCAGGGAAGGTTGTCTCTTAATACATGATAAAAAAATCCAGCCATTATTAATACATTGCAGTTTTCAGCCAAAAAAATGGTAACTTGCTCTTATGACCTACAACAATGTGACCAGCCATTCAACCAAATGAATACTTAAAACAGCCATGGTGCTCAAGGAAGGGTATATACTCATGGTGAGTGAACATTGGATGGACGTGCCCAGGAGGCATTACAAAATACACTATGAGGTAAAATCTGCCCATATAAAGAAAGTTCAAACTGTTCCTTCTGTAACACTTTACTTGGATGTCCATTTGATGGCCTCAGTGATGCTCAAATAAGATTCAGCTGCATGTCTATTAAATGCAATTGAACTGAAAGGTGAAAGTAAATGATTCTCTAGTAAATGATGAAACCCTACATCCAACTCTAACCCAAACTCTAATCTTAACATTTTAGGACTGGGTTTAGGGTTAGATTTAAAGTTTAGTTTAAGGTTAAGTTTGGGGTTAAGGTTAGATTTTAGGGTTGATTTAGGGTTGGGTGTAGGGTTAGGTTCTATTTTTAATAATTTACATTTAACATATGGTTAAGTTGCATTTAATAGCAGTGCTGCAACTAATGATTATTTTGGTAGTCGATTAATCTGCTTATAATTTTATTTGAATAGTTGATTAGTTGATTAGTACGATTGTTTCTGCCATATCCTCCCTCTCTAAAAATAATAGAAACAGCTGAACATGACATTTAAAAGGCATTTAAATGTTAATATGTTTAAACGTGGAGAGTACTGATTTTTAATGGTTAAAATTTTAATCTGTTGTGTTTGGGTACAACTTACTACACTAAGTTGAATGTAACCTGTGTGAGTGGACCATTTACCCATCTCCCATTGCGCTACTGTCCCACTTCTGTTACACTTTGTGGAATGTGGTACTCTTACAAATGAACAGTTTGTCAACAATTAAATTTGTAGTTGACAAACTTACATAATCGGCATTGTATCGATTAATCGTTGCAGCCCTATTTAATAGACATTCCACTGAATGTTAGTTTAATGTCAGTAGAGCACCAATGAGGCCATAAAATGGACCATCTAAGTAAAAAGTTACCGTTCCTTCAAACTGTAACAAAGTAAAATAAAGGTAGGTAACAGTAGCAGTAGTTAAGCTATTTCAGAGATATGTGAAGTATAGGAGGCATTATGGGAAATGTATTTTTTTTATGAAGTGCTGCGTTCTGTATGTCAGCACCGGTAATCCGACAGCAGTGTTTTCTCTCTTTGATAAGTGACGACTCCAGATTCCTGTGTGTGTGTGTGTGTGTGTGTGTGTGTTAATGAAAGGCAGATGTGAAGTGAGGGAGATATATAGAACAAATGCTTACTCAGCACAGTGGAGATGGAGCGGGGAGCTGAACCAGGAAACCAAATCAGACACACACACACACACATAAATGCACACACAGTCACAGTAAACCACTACAAAGGTTGCCTACCCAAGCTGCTCTACCCAGAGTAACCACAGTACAATGGAACACGTCAAACCACAACCAAAAGAGAGAGAGAGAGAGAGAAGAAAGATTGAGAAAGAAAATTCAAGAGATTGAGAGAGAAAGAGAGGAGAGAGTATAAAACTATAAAATATATAGCTAAAAGTGGCAATACCCAGGTTCCTAATGAGGCCCAATGCAACAAAAACACACTGGTTTTTTAGTCAATGTAGAAAAGGTTTAAATAAAATACGTATAGAAAACGTATAGAAAGAATAGAGAGATCGATAAAAAGAGGGAATAGAGGGAGAGTGTGTTTGAAAGAATGACACAGACAGACAGGCAGGAAGTGATGGAGGGACTATAAGTAAAAAGTGCAGTAAGTTGGTAGAGGTCAGAGAACGATGATATCATAGTCTACAGTCTTGTGTTACCCATAATCCTCCGCTGCTCTGCGGTTGCATGCCGAGCCGTCTGTCACACATTCAGGCCTATCATCGAGCTGTCAGCGCAGGCTATAATCCCACCCACAGCCACAGGCCGTCCACACACTCACTGGTAATTACGCAGTCAGCGGGTGATTGACAGACAGGCGAAACTCTGTCCATAATTGGTTCTAACTGCCGCTTTCTCCTCGCCCTCTCATCTTTCTCCACCGCACTGCTTTTGCATCTTTGCTGTGAGGGTTTGATTGTTTTCAGCCACAAGAGGGCGTTAGTGAGGTCAGGTGCTGATGTTGGGTGATTAGGCCTGGGCATAGTACAGCCTAATGGCCACATCTGGCCCTAAAGCTTTCGATATCCGGACCCTCAAATATCCAATTCAGATTTTAGCCCAAAACAAACTAGATTTCTCTTAATGAGAAGTAATATAAAACAGCAAATAAGGCAATTAGACTTCAAACCAAATAGCTATAATACTTTTTATTGAGAGAATACTGCACACACTTGTATAGTTTGTTGTTGTAAAGTTTGATTAAATAATGATATTATATTGGTGTTTTTACTATGTTTCTACTCTTACCAGGAACAGCCACGTTTAGCTTCTAATTCAGCAGTTCTGTAAAGCTAAGCTATGCTAAGCTAACTTAAGTAAACCAACCTAATTCTTAAAAATTTTAGTCAGGCAAATTAATCTACACAGAATCCCCTCCAAAACTAAAAGGTTTATTTGATGAATATGGTTAGTGCAGTATTATTTGTTGTTAATAAGATGTCGCTAAGCAGTTACTATGTTATCCCAGAATCTTGCTGCGGTGTTACTAGGTGGTTGCTGTGATGTTACAAGTGGTTGCTAAGGTGTTGCAGATGGTTCTGATGGCAATATGTTTGGTGGCTGCTAGGGTGCTAGAGTGCTGTAAGGTCATTTATAGTGTTTGTTATTCAGAAACTGGTGCATTGTGGGAAATTGAGTGCTGTAACATTGTTCTGTAGTTCAGTATGTCAGTAGTAAAGCACTGTGAGAAACTGAGTACAACAAAAGTATTTAGTAGTTCATTGAGTTCAGCAGTGATGCACTTTTGGAATCTGAGATCAGTAGTAGTATTTTGTTATGTACTATAAAAAACTGAGTGCAGTAAAACTATCCTGCAGTTTAACGAGTCAGTTAAACTGATGCATTGTGGGAAACTGAATACACTAACATTGCTGTGTAGGTCGGTCATGAGTCATCTGTGGGGAGCTGAGGTCAACAACAGTGTTCTGTAGTTTAGTAACAAGTTAGCACTGATGCATTGTGGAAGACTGAGTACGATAACAAATTTGTTCTTTAGTTTAGTGAGTCAGGAGTGTTGCATTGTGGGAAACCGAGTACAGTAACTGATCTGTAGTTCAGTGAGTTCAACCCTGATGCCACGGTGTTAATATACATTCGATTAGTGTTCTGAATTTCACTGAGTCAGCAGTGATGCATTGTGGGACACAGAGCACACTCACTAATCGGTAGTTCAGTGAGTTCAGAACTCATGCAGTGTGGGAAATAGAGTAAAATAACAGTGTTATTTTCTAGTTCTGTAGTTCAGTGAGTCAATGCAGATACACCATGGTAAACAGAGTACATAAACTAATATGTAGTTGATTGGTGCACTGTGGGAAACTGAGTCCAATAACAGTGTTCTGTAGTTTAGAAGAAGGTAGATATGAGCCTAGTTTGACAGTTGCCACCTGATACTCACTGCTGTAAACTACGAGATTATAATGGCGTGTTATCATTACATGCTGAAAAAACGTCTACTAACTACTTTGTATTTAGCTCGGATGCACTGTGGTAGGTTGAGTCTGGCAGTATTTTTCTGTAGTTTAATACTAAGTGAACACTGCACTGATGCACTGTGGGAAGTTGAGTCTGGCAGTATTGTTCTGTAGTTCAATATTAAGTCAACACTGCACTGAGGCACTGTGGGAAGGTGAGTCTGGCAGTATTGTTCTGTAGTTCAATACTGCACTATAGTCAACACTGCACTGAGGCACTGTGGGAAGTTGAGTCTGGCAGTATTGTTCTGTAGTTCAATACTGCACTGTAGTCAACACTGCACTGATGCACTGTGGGAAGTTGCGTCTGGCAGTATTATTCTGTAGTTCAATACAAAGACAACACTGCACTGATGCACTGTGGGAAGTTGAGTCTGTCAGTATTGTTCTGTAGTTCAGTATTAAGTCAACATTGCACTGATGCACTGTGGGAAGTTGAGTCTGGCAATATTGTTCTGTAGTTTAATACTAAGTCAACACTGCACTGATGCACTGTGGGAAATTGAGTGCAATAGCAGTGTTCCGTGTTCTGTAGTTCAGTGAAACAGGATAGTTCACAGGGTAGTTTGGTAAATTCACACTTGCATTGTGGGAAATGAAGTTCAGTAACCTGAGCAGATTGTTGTAATAAGGAAGACATTTCCCATAATATGAGGGCACGTGTTCTTCAGTGTTTAAACTGAAGGAGAAGAGAGAGAGAGGGGGGGAGATGGAGAAAGGAAGAGAGAGAGAGAGAAGGAATGAGAGAGAGAGGGAACAAGAGAAAGAGAGACGGAGAGACTGCAGACATGGGTGGAAAAACAGTTGGAACAGTAGTAATTATGATGAGTTTGACAATGGAACAGTGCTGTGTGTGTGTGTGTATGTGAGTATTAATCATGTCATGATGTCAGTTTTTCCATTTTAGATTGCAGTCAGACACACACTTCTGTGTTTTAGTACCTGAGCGAGAGAGAGTGTGTGTGAGGAATTCTTCTGGCAAAGCTGCAGAAGAAAACAAGAGGAGATATACACACACACACACACACATACACACACAGCTGTGGGCTGATGTGACTTGGCAGTGCTGTGAGTGTACTGGATTAGGAGTGCTGAACACTGTCCTGTCTCGTATAAAAGTGTGTGTTTGTATATGTGTGTGTGAGAAAGAGAGAGAGAGAGAGAGAGAGAGAGAGAGAAAGAGAGAGAGCTGGTTGTGTCGGTTTCCTGTTGTTTTGTGATTAAAAGCTGAGTGTGACCTTATTAGAGACAGAGAGAGAGAGAGAGAAAAAAGAAAGTAAGAATAGCTATATTCAGAGAGAGATAGAAGGCACAAAACGAAAGAGAGTTCAAGAAACAAAGAAAGAAAGAAAGAAAGAAAGACAGCAGAGAGAGAGAACACTTTTCCTCTTTTGTTGCAAAATTGTTTTCCACTGTCTCCTTCATTCTTAACACTCTCTTCCACTCATCTTCTCATCTTTTCTTCTTCTCCCTCTCATTATGTATGTCTGTGTGTGTATGTTTCCCCGAAGAGCCCAGGGGGCGCCTTCACTGTCAAATCAAATCCCCCTCAGTAGAGCAGCCACAGGTTTAGCAGCTCCAGCTCTGCTAGTATACTAGAAAAGGCCCCATGTCTAAAACAGAACATTTCAGAGCATTTCTGTCTCCCATCATCCTTCAGGACAGACACACCCAGGCAGGGAAACTCCGCCTACTTTTAAGAGAGAGATGTAAACTCATGTCTCAGAGTGGGCTGGCTGGGATATGCCCTGGGCGACTTTCCACAGCAGGGCCAAATGGTTACCAAGGCTGGTGTGGACCTGTGGGTCTGGTTACAGTTCATTTTTCCATTTCATGCTTTGTTTAATCAGGACCAGGAATTCCACAGTGTCTCGTCAGTAGCTGTCGTCTGACTGGTTTTAATGTGAGAGCATTTGAGAGCATCATATACAGTGAATAACCATATTTGAATAATGTTATAATCCATATTATAGCAAGGACTACTTAGCTAAGAAAAAGAAAAAATTACTTACAATCAAAAGAAATCCTCAAGTGCAGTCGCAAAGAACATCAAAAACTTGACTTATGAGGAAACTGGCTCTCATCAGGACTGCCCTGAGAAAAGGAAGACCAAGAGTTACCTCTGTTGCGCTGGTACTGTACATATATATATATATATATATATATATATATATATATATATATATATATATATATATATATATATATATATATAAATACTCAGATCTGATAGATATCAGATGATTCCCAGCATAACTGTTCTCTAATTGGATTATTATCAGCAATACTCATCATTAATGTCCTCGGATTAAATCTGTATCCTCTGATTCCCACCAGAAGCTGCTTAGATCAGATGGGATTACTTCAGTTTGAACTGTAGATGATGTTTGACTTGAGTTGATCATTATGGGATGCCAGGCTGTCTTCATCCTTCACAGGGGCAGAGTAGGTCGCTAGGCAACCGGATCACACTCGTGCTTAATTGCTTGGCATCCCGAACCCAAGGTCAAGCACGCGCCCTGAGAAAAGAGAGAGAGCGAGAGAGAAGGGACGGGTGTGTGTGAATGGAGAATTGGAGAATGTATGAGAGAGAGAGAAGGTGTGTGTGTGTGTTTGAGTGTGTTTGATTGTGTAAGTGTGTGTTAAAAGGAGGAATGTTAATCCTGACCAATAAACTGGCTACCCAACTTACTTACTCTATTTGTAGTGTGTGTGTGTGTGTGTGTGTTTAATGGACAAATGTGATGTTCAGGCCAAAACAGCCATTTGGCTTTTTAAGAGGTCACGTTTGTCACTTGGAGTAAGTGTGTCTGTGTGTGTGTGTGTGTGTATGTGTGTGTTTGTGTGTGCACATCAGAGTCTAGCAATCTGTCAGTCTGGCTTTTCTGTTTGTGTGTGTGTGTGTGTGTGTGTGTGAGTGACCCAGTAACGTAGCGGGTCTTTCTCTTTGACATGTTTTGATTTAGTGCCGTTGCCCAAAGCTTAAACATTTATAATACGCTCAAACATTCTCACACTGCTGGACGTGACAGAGACAGAGTGGACGGCGCATTTGGATGAACCCTGGAAAAAAAAGGGGACGGAGTTCGGAAAGGGAAAGGAATGTGAGGACATGGAAAGAGTGTGGACACTCCTATTAGGGAGCTGAGCAGTGGGATGGGAAGATGAATCTTGGCATTGAAAAGACCTTTTGCCCACTTTTTTGTTTAGTTTGATAGGTGTCCACAAGGGGGTGCTATTAGAAGTCGTTGAATTGGTGAAAGAGAGGAAAAATTAGGAATCCCCCTATCACTGGTAAGGGTGACGACTAGCACATGCCTCCTCCGATACATGTGAAGTCACATGTGAGCCACCGCCTCTTTTAGAACATTGCTGAGTAGCATTACAGAGCACTCGGGTGAAAAGCGCAGCGACTCGGTTCTGATACATCAGCTCCCAGATCACCTTGTGCTGATCGAAATCACCATATAGAGTGATGTGGGCAGAGAGTGCGGAAGAATCATTTTAAACTGGGCGGGTGTGATGCGGTCTGAATCTGATGAATCCGATTCCAGGTTATGTTCAGTCAGAGAGAGAGAGAGAGAGGGCACTCAGTCAAAAGCTGCTGAGGAAAATGTCTTCAAAGATTGTTAGAGAGTTATTATATACGGCTGCCAGTTTTGTCAGTGTAAATGAATGAGTTACTGAGTGTCCCCTTCTGAAGTCTCCACTGTTCCACCAGCCGCTCAGGTTCAGTAAAACTGAGCTGGATCCTCTTTTAGAGGCTGTACTTGTGATGGAAGTACATAAAGACACGTGATGTGGCCAGAAGAACTCTGGCAAAAAGCGACTCGACACCCCAGTTTTTAGAATTAATATATTAGACACTGGTACCATTAAACATAAAATTTTATCACTTCTTCACTTAGAAACGCTTCTGCTTTCAGTTTAGAAACAAAACAATACAAACTGCCACTTTAACTAAAATGCGTATTGTTTTTCTATTATTAAACATGCAATATAATATACTATGTTTCCAAATGTTGCATTGGCAATGTTAAAATAAATGCATTTAGCTACCTTTTGCTGCAGCCATTGCTGACAAACATTGGCTGACTTAAAGACAATCATTGGCTTGAGGTTATTAATCCCCCCTCCCAACGTTGAGCTGCGGAGCAGTGGAACTGGTGGAACAGTGTTCTCTAGAATGATGGCGCTCCATCCAATACTGACATTTCTAATGTTCTTGTCTCTCATAACAATCAAATCCTCACCTCTGCTACAAATTAATGTGTTTTTGAAGTTTTATGTATTTTCAGCACTAATGGTTTATAGACACAATCAGCTCAAAGCGATGTAAAGTTGTTTTTAAATCCTATATATTTGATGTAATTTTTGTTCCAAGACAAGACAGATCATCAGTCACTTGGATGACTGATGAGATCATCCAGTATTCTAGTCTATTAGATGGTGTGTGTTTGTGCTTGCAGTCCCAGCTTAAATGCCTAACAAAGTAAAGAGCCCATGCTGTACATACGTTTTATTTGTGTGTACAGTAGTGCAGTGTGTTAACTGTGTTAACTCTGTGTGTAGTACAGCTGGTTCTGTGTGCGCTCAGCTGTGGTTGTTTTGATGGGGACTCAGCTCTGTATGTGTGTGTGTGTGTGTGTGTGTGTATTTCATACCCTTGTGGTCAGACGTCTATCATTAAGAGCTGGCACCAAAAACCAGCACTCTGTTTAATGTGGAAAGAAGGAGAGAGAGGGAGGACAGAGAGAGAGAGAGAGAGAGAGACTGTGACTGTAAACTGTTATTACAACCTCAAATCAGAAAAAAGTTGGGGAAAAAGCACTAAGAAAAGGCAGATTGCATGAACCCAATGTGTTTTATGTTCATTTCATTTGTTAGTATACATGCATTTCTGCATTTTAGGCCCGAAACACATTCCTAAAAGGTTGAAGGTGAATGATCTTGTTCTAGTAGTATTTTAAAGATATATTAATATATATTAAGAGTTGACGTATTGTTGGAAAATAAAAATCTGGATGACTTTGATGGCTAGATGACTGAAGGGTCAGAACATCTCCAAAACATCAGGCAGGTCTTGTGGGGTGTTCCCAGTGTGCAGTGGTCTGTACCTACCAAAAGTGATCCAAGAAATAAAACCAGTAAACCAGTGACAGAGCTTTGGGCACCAAAGGTCTAGTAATGATCATGAAGGCTTCACTGTACAGTTAAAAGTTATAGGCCAGCCATCATTCATACACAAATGCTTATGCATAAAGGCAACCAGATCACACAAGACACCAAGGTAGGTCACAATGGTCCTGTGGAGTCCATGGGTTTAATACAGAGGTGTTAAACCTCTCCATAGTGGGCTGATGTACTGCAGCTGTAGACTTTTTTATTCTAAACCAGCAGCAGTTTAGATTTCCAACAACTGATAACTGATGTTCTTTGGATTGGCTAGAACCAACAAAGTCTTTAGTGGGTACATCACAATATAGTGTACGAAGAACTCTAAAAAGGCTGTACACTTTCAGGAACAGAAGAAAGGACTCTCTACTAAAATCACAACTCATTAAAGACTTCTGATAGAGCATAGTTTTGCCAGTTGTTGAGAAGAGCAACCTGAGAAGCAACCTAGAGGCAAACCTAGAAGAAGCAATTCTGCTTACTGACAAAGTAAATAACTGATGAACTTTGTTGAAACATGTATGGACGTACAAAGATTAGCTTTTTCTATAATGTCATCATTATGTTTGGCTAATGTTGTGTTGTCTTATATGTGTTTGTTTGGCATATTATTGTGAATGAAAGCAGTGTGAAGATAAAACAGCTACTTCACATCCTTTATGCTAGCTTGTTCTACTGTATAAACAGCTCTGGAAAAAAACGAGACATCATATGATCACAAGCTATTAAACCAAGCTGAACTGCTTGAATTTTTGCATCAGGAGTGGCATAACGTTATCCAAAAGCAGTGTGTAAGACTGGTGGAGGAGAACATGCCAAGGTGCATGAAAACTGTGATTAAAAACCAGGGTTATTCCACCAAATATTGATTTCTGAACTCTTGAAACTTCATGAATATGAACTTGTTTTCTTTGCATTATGAGGTCTGAAAGCTCTGCATCTTTTTTTGTTATTTCTTTCAGCCATATCTCATTTTCTGAAAATAAATGCTCTAAATAACAATATTATAATTTGGAAATGGGGGAGAAATGTTGTCCGTAGTTTATTGAATAAAACAACAATGTTCAAACATTTCTTAAACTGAACATTTCTTAATTTTTTTAAGGAGCTGTGTGTGTAAATCTTTTTAAAAGCAGTGACATTAGCTGCTTTCCAGACTTTGGCCTTGTCCAGCACCACTACTGCAGTGTTAGTACCAGGGTGCCAGCCTTTTCCTAGCAAAAACTATTCATTAGCACTGCTTCTGCGCCGTAGGGTTAGGGCTAGGTTAACCACCAGCCAGAGCACAGTTCCCAAATCTCTTGAAGTCTTGAAGTCAAAGAGGCTTTAACGGCTTTAAAGGATTTGAAGAGAGAGACAGAGATAAATCGAGAAAGATATAGAGGGAGATGAAGCACGGTAGGTGAATGTGGGGTCATTTCTACCCATCACCCAGGCAGCACTGGTCAGTTTCTGACCCCAGAGGCAATACTGTCTAGTTGTTACTGGAGTCCCTGCTAGAGTGAAAGGAGGCGGGGGTCCACCACCACCTACAAATAACCAGAGTAGAAGGACTTTGTGGTCAGAATCTGAGCCCACACACACACACACACACATTGACCTACCTGTGCTCTAGGCTGGTGTTTGTGAAGGGAAATGCGAGGTTGTGTAAATGTTGTCTGTGTAAATCGGTGCATGTGTTTTTACACTCCCTCGGGGTCTCTCTGTAAGAGGGTAAACACACACACACACACACACACACAGGCACTATGCAAAGACCAGCATAAATCAGTCCTTTACCTGGGCTGCTCTTTGCGGTTTAACACACTCTTTACAGCTGTGTATGTGTGTGTGTGTGTGTGTATGTGAGTGTGTGTGCTGAGTACATCGATCGAACACGCTGATGAGTCTTAATTAACATCAGCAAGCAATAACAAATACAGCTTCATTTCACTAACTAAATTTTCTTATGCCAAAACCAATTATCTAAACTTCCATTAACTATTAACTGTACATCAATATATCATCAATATATTAATACAATCTATACAATCTATATAATTAACATTTAAACGTTTAAAGCATTTCCATATGCTTAATAGTGAATCTAACCAAAAATATGTATTGCTTTTTATACCCCAGGTTACTATTATTAGCATTGTTTTAGCTAGCATTGTTGGGGATTTCAGTTAATAACTACAATAAAATAGAGTTTTTGCGTATCCAAAACAAATGGAAACATTTCTCCCAGTTATGTCCACAGAAGGTAGAAAGTATATTGTTCCAAAATAGATAGAAGTGTTAATAAACTGTAAAAATCTGACATCTGACATGAGTTCAAATGTAACACAGCATTTATGTGACACATCCTTCTTTTGTTTACAAGAGGAGATGCTAAGCCAACATTGCTAACAAACACTGGAACGCACCATGTCATTGAGCCAAAGAGTGACACTGAAGCAAAGTTATCTTATTTTTGTAACCTTTGGACAGTTATTTGACACATGAAAATAAATACATTTTTGGAGTATGTGTTTACAGAGATTGGTGACAGTATAATGCTAGCAGCATTAGCCTAGCATCTCACTGCTTGAGCTGCTTCAGCAGTTTTATTTAAGTTCCCTCACCAAATCGTGCACCCGTGTTCTGCTAAAATAGATTTTGTGTTTGGTCTTAGCATGTTTAGCGTAGCTTTTTTGCTGTTTTATGTTCTTTGTCCTGTTCTATCTCTGTCCTGGTGTGTGCCATTTTTTCCCGAACCCTGATTTAGTCTGACCTTAAACTAAAACAGGTTATTATATACGTCTGTGGGCGCTGCTCCTCTGTGCTTTACTGGTTCTCTGAGTTTATAAAGTACAGTAATCCACAGGCCTGTGGCTTCTTCTTGTGAACCACTGTGGGTAACCCTGAAAGCCTCCCTGTGGTCCGCCAGCCCTCCACTGTCTGCAAAATGACCAATGCAGACCTGCTAGATGCATATTTAAATTTTCAGCTGGAGATGTAACTGTAACACTCAAAATCTGCTATATCTACTATAAATGAACACACTCTATCTATATTTTTATTTCATATCTACAGAGATACAGTAGATACATACAGTAGATAAAAATATGTTATGTGGAATATTATTATCTTACACTTGCACTGTTATCTTAATCATATCTAAACCTCAGCATGCAAAGGAGTTTATCCTTGTGTTGAGGGTTCCTCAGTGTGCAAAGGGTTCATCCAAGTGTTGAGGGTACCTCAGCGTGCAAAGTGTTCATCCTTGTGTTGAGGGTTCCTCAGTGTGCAAACGGTTCATTCATGTGTTGAGGGTACCTCAGCGTGCAAAGGTTTTTCCTTGTGTTAAGGGTACCTCAGCGTGCAAAGGGTTCATCCTTGTGTTGAGGGTTCCTCAGTGTGCAAAGGGTTTACCCTTGTGTTGAGGGTACCTCAGCATGCAAAGGGTTCATCCTTGTGTTGAGGGTTCCTCAGCATGCGAAGGGTTCATTCTTGTGTTGAGGGTACCTCAGCGTGCAAAGGGTTCATCCTTGTGTTGAGGGTACCTTAGTGTGCAAAGGGTTTTCCTTGTGTTAAGGGTACCTCAGTGTGCAAAGGGTTTTCCTTGTGTTGAGGGTTCCTCAGCGTGCAAAGGGTTCATCCTTGTGTTGAGGGTTCCTTAGTGTGCAAAGGGTTCATCCTTGTGCTGAGGGTTCCTCATCATGCTAAAGAAGTGTTCTTTGCCATGCTGTGGTTTCCTTATTGGGTTCCTTACCGGGTTCCTCACTGTGCAGTGTGTTTGAGACTGTGTGTGTATAAGAGTTTTAAGGGTTTTAGTGTTGACTAGCATTTTTAGCACTGTCCTGTTCCTGACTGATCATGAGTGACAGGAGTGGTCAGCTGGTCTGAAGCTCTAAGATGCCACTGATATTTAGTGCAGCTTTTGTGGCTTTTCAGCTCGGTTTCTCCAGATGTGTGTCTCTTTGAACTACAGCTGGACCATGTGTTTCCCAAATGCATGATCTCTGATGATTCGATAATTATTATATGTATTTTTGATCTTCCAGTTTGAGTCAGTTTAGCCTATTCTGGTGGAATCTGCAAAACAGTTGATTTTTTGAAAAATAAGACTGAACCACTGGAAACAGTAAACAGGGTCTTGTTGGAGTTTTAAAGAAGCAGTTCAATTTAAAAAATCTAGTAGACATGATTGATCAATGAACCCAGATTGATATGTCTTACAAGACATATTTGGTATATATGTGTTTCTTTAGTTTACAACAGGAGTTGGTATGCTAAATTTGCTAACAAACACTGGATTTCACTTGAAATACTGGAATGGGATGAGAACTAGTACTTTGTCCCAAATGACATCACAGCACTTGTGTGCAGAATACGTTTATATGATGTGGTTTACACTGACAATTCTAGCCAGATGATGCCGGTCACAACCATTGCCACCTACTGCACTGTCCACTAATGCCTTCTATTACATTTTCATAACATATCAGGCCTCACTTGCACTCTGATAAATTGTGGCATCTTGCCATGAGCACTTCGGCCAGTGTTCAGTCTCATTAACGAGTCTCCTTATGTATACAGCATAAGCCAAAAATTTGGACACACTGTCTCATCCAATGTTTTTTCTTTACATAAAACATATTTTGGTCTGTTTATTACTTTTTGTTTACAAAAAAATCAGCATTTGTTCCTGTGTAGCTTTAATCTAGTCTTCAATATTAAATTTGTATCTCTCTCTCTCTCTCTCTCTCTCTCTCTCTCTCTCTCTTTTTCTGGTACTGAATAAGGTATATGCCAAAGGTGGAAATAGTAGCATTCTTAAGATGACGTGTGTGTGTTTTTGTTTAACAAGCTACAGCTGGAGATGATTATCAGTCGGTGAAAGTGTGTGTGTGTGTGTGTGTGTGATAGTCTGCTTTGAAGGCTTGTCACAGTGCAGTGATTACTTGTGTGTGGTCTTGATACCTGAAACCTTCATGAGAGAGTGAGAGGTACTGAGACAGACTGAGAGAGAGAGAGAGAGAGAGAGCAAGAGAGAGAGCAAGAGAATAGTAGTAGTAGTAGCAGCAGTAGAGATTACTCTGTTAATCTCTTGAATGGGAAGCTTGAATGGTGAAACTCCCCTTCACTTCCCCTTTCCAGAGAGGCACCACAGCAACCATCCTGCAGGAGTTAATGACCCCCCGCCGGGGGAGGTAATTAGAGACAGTGAGGGGCAACTTCAGCACTGTAGTGGGGTAATTTAACCCAGGCGATTGTCCCGGGGTCCCTCCTGCCCTCGGTTTGTACAGTGACCGTTTAATGGGGTCCCAGAACGGAGGTCAGACGTTCTGAATGCTCCCATTGAGACGCCTCGTGTTCCTGCTCTCGTTTCATTTCACTCTAATGACGCTGACCGCAGGGCGGCCCATTTACTGCGCTTTCACTGCACTGAAAAAATATGATCCCACACAGACGCAAATCCTTTTAAATGTGGTCTAAATGTCAGCTGTCTCTCATTTTGAGATGATAATATTAATATTAAATGTCTTATTAGCCAATTTCTGATTTATTTTACTTGTAGAGATTTTAAAAAATTGCTCACAAATAGCAAAGAAGTGCTTTTGGTGAAAAAAGACAGAATAATTGAAACTGAACAAACACTTGTTTACTTCAGAGCATATTGCGGCAGTGTTTATTGTAAAGTTATGCTTTTTTTAAACAGCAGCAGTGGCTTTAGACCCACACACCTCTCCTAAAAACAGTTGTGTGAGCTAAATAAATGAGCTAAAATAAATCATTCAGTATCACTTATCACACTCTGTGTCAGTTTACTACTCCTTCACAGATGTTTTGGCCGTTTTCCAGCTGGAAGATACAAGTTTCTAAGATACTAGTTAGCTAACAGGTATCTAGCTAGCTAGGGTTAGATGGCTAGCAAAAGACTTAGTGCATTTCTCTGCGTAAATTCCAAGTTGTGGTAAGTTTTTTCTGCTTAGTTAAATTCATAAGGAAAATAGTTAGCTTAGCACATCTAAGGTAGTTCTAATCTAAAACAGCTAATCTTGAGTATCTAGTGAAAGTAAATTTATGCTAAGATTAGCACTACAAAAAATTACACTACTGAGGTAACTTAGCTAGTGTGCTTACTAGTTAACTAGCTACATAGCTAAATGTGTAGAGTTAACTACATCAGCTAGACTGAAGTAAATTTATGATAAGATTTGTACTACTAAAATTAAACTGCTAAGGTAGCTAGCTAGCTAACTTCGAGCCAAATGTGTAACTAGAACAGCTAAATTTATAAGATTAGTACTACTAAAATTTAACTGCTGAGGTAGCTAGCTAGCTAACTTCTAGCTAAATGTGTAACTAGAACAGCTAACCCAGTGTTAGCTAGGCTGAAGTAACGTTAAATTTATAAAATTAGTACTACTAAAATTGAACTGCTGAGGTAGCCAGCTAGCTAACTTCTAGCTAAATGTGTAACTAGTACAGCTAACCCAGTGTTAGCTAGGCTGAATTAAATTTAAAAGATTAGTAGTACTAAAAGTGAACTGCTGAGGTAGCCAGCTAGCTAACTTCTAGCTAAATGTGTAACTATAACCTAGTGTTAGCTAGGCTGAATTATTTATTTATTTGAAGTTTATGATATAAATAGCACTAATAAATTGTGGTATACCAAATAGCTTTAGCTATGTAGTTACATAGCTAAATGTGTAACTAGAACAGGGAGGCTGAATTAAATTTATGCTTAGAATAGCACTGTCAAAATCTGCACTGCTGAGGTAGCTAGCTAGCTAGCTAACTACAAGCTAAATGTGTAACTAGAACAACTAGGCTGAAGTAAATTTAAGATAAGTATAGCACTAATAAATAAAAAAGCTAGTTACATAGCTAAATGTGTAACTAGAACAGTTTGGTTGAAGCCTTTTTGATAAACATAGCACTATTAAAATGGCATTGCTGAGGTAACCTAGCTAACAGCTATATAGCTAAATGTGTAACTAGAACAGTTAGGCTGAAGTAAATGTATAATTACAATACAATAAAGTGAATATTTGATTAGAATATCATTATTGAACTAAAAATATGATTAAAATTGCACTGCTTAAGCTAATCTCTGTCAAAAATAGCACTGATAAATTTTGAATAGCACTGCTGTAAATATAGCTATTGTGCATTGTTGTTAGTATGTATCATGTATAGCTGTGTTTAATACATATTTTTAAATTGTTACATTTTTTGAACATACAAATGCATATTGTTACTGTGTAATTGGTTTCATTTAACATATTACAAAACATATATAATATATTTATTGCAGTTTAGTTGTGCATTGCAGAACACCATCAACCACATCCATCTAAAAACTTTGTGAAGTAACAACAAAGCTGCTCTCTTTTCTTCTACAGAAAAGTGGCCATTTTGTAGACACGTTTATGTAATACAACAATATGTTGTTCCTAAGCTTAGTTACATTAGTAAAAATATAAACTAAAAAATAAAAAAAATATTTGTGATAATAGAATTTTGTGGATGTACAATTTTATAACCTGTTTTTAATTTGTTAAATTTAGGTAATAAATAGAAAAAATGTGGGAAAATGTTTTGTTGATGTAAGTTTTTTTTTTGAAGAAAAAGATTGGTTCAGCTATTTACCTTGACTAAACACAGCATTCAATTCGCAGCATTCAATTCTGGGAATCTTTGTCAACTGAGACTTCATTATTATAGAAACTCCCCAGTTTTCTTGTAAGAATGTCTTCTGGGGACAGAACGCTGTGATTAGTTAAAGGTTCATTTGTGTATTGCATTATATTTCAACCTAGTAAGGTGAAACCAGTTGTGTGTAAATGATGTGTGTATAATGGATATAATCAATGCTAACATTTCTTGTATGTGTGTTTCTCTCTGCAGCGGATCCAGCGGATCTCTTGAAGATTTTAGATTTTCCCAGTTTGCCAGAGGGCGTAACGAAAACTACGGGCTTGTGCGCACACAGACGGTCATCGAAAGGACCAGACGTGGCCTACAGAGTAACCAAAGATGCTCAACTGAGCGCACCTACCAAACAGCTCTACCCCTGTGAGTGCACACACACACACTCTCATATACACGTGCACACACAGCCACACAAACACACGCAATCATATACATGCACACACACACACAGTGAGTCATACACAACTAGACAAAATTAAGTTATATTTCTTTTTAATAGTTATAACTGTAGATTTAAACATCACAAACAAGCTCAGTCATATTGCAGTGTTTATATTGTTTCTAAATTATTATTCAAATTCAGTTCAATTAAAACGTTTTGGGGGCACTATTAAATTAGCTCATTCATTTAGAATACCAACTTTTAATATGCAATTTCTGTGTATTTATTACGTAATTAATTAATTTTGAATGTTCCTTTCATTAGAAATTGGCATTAATTTATTTAAAACTTTATTCTGTATACCAATTATATCTATATCTATAAACTCTCTCTTGATATTAACTTTCTTATTTATTTTTTTTTTTTTCAAAAATAAAAAAAATATTATTTAATTCTAACATTTTTTAAAATTCTGGATTTATTCTATATAGTATAAGTACTATTTACTTTGGGTTCTAATTTTATTAGAATGTCATTCTCATTTGATTATTATTATTTATATTAGAACTTAATTTTGGCAATTATTTACATTGCAGATTTATTATGTTTGTTATGCATATATTTTAAATATTAAATTGGGCTATTATTGCTAGGCATCCATATTGAATATTAGTTTCTTTGTAAATATATATATGTACAGTTGTGGTCAAAAGTTTACATACACTTGTAAAAAAACATAATGTTATGGCTGTCTTGAGTTTTCAATAAGTTCTACAACTCTTATTTTTCTGTGATAGAGTGATCGGAACACATACATGTTTGTCACAAAAAACAGTCATAAAATTTGGTTCTTTCATAAATTTATTATGGGTCTGCTGAAAATGTCACCAAATCTGCTGGGTCAAAAATATACATACAGCAACAAAATTTGTCAATTTTGGTGATGTAGCGAGTTGTGTCAATCAAATTAGCTTCATGTCATGGCCTCTTCACTTCTTGTAAGTGATTCTGATGGACTACAGCTGTTGACTTCTCATGAGCCCATTTAAATAGGGCTCATTTGACCCAGTGATTAGACTCTACAATGCTACAATGGGAAAGTCAAAGGAACTCAGTGTAGATCTGAAAAAGCGAATTATTGACTTGAACAAGTCAGGGAAGTCACTTGGAGCCATTTCAAAGCAGCTACAGGTCCCAAGAGCAACTGTGCAGACAATTATACGCAAGTATAAAGTGCATGGAACAGTTGTGTCACTGCCACGATCAGGAAGAAAACGCAAGCTATCACATTCTGCCGAGAGGAGATTGGTCAGGATGGTCAAGAGTCAACCAAGAATCACCAAGAAGCAGGTCTGCAAGGATTTGGAAGCTGATGGAACACAGGTGTCAGTCTCCACAGTCAAGCGTGTTTTACATCGCCATGGACTGAGAGGCTGCCGTGCAAGAAAGAAGCCCTTGCTCCAGAAAAGGCACCTTAAGACTCGGCTGAAGTTTGCTGCTGATCACATGGACAAAGATAAAACCTTCTGGAGGAAAGTTCTCTGGTCAGACGAAACAAAAATTGAGCTGTTTGGCCACAACACCCAGCAATATGTTTGGAGGAGAAAAGGTGAGGCCTTTAATCCCAGGAACACCATGCCTACTGTCAAGCATGGTGGTGGTAGTATTATGCTCTGGGGATGTTTTGCTGCCAGTGGAACTGGTTCTTTGCAGAAAGTAAATGGGATAATGAAGAAGGAGGATTACCTCCAAATTCTGCAGGAAAACTTAAAACCATCAGCCCGAAGGTTGGGTCTTGGGCGCAGTTGGGTGTTCCAACAAGACAATGACCCAAAACACACATCAAAAATGGTAAAGGAATGGCTAAACTAGGCTAGAATTAAGGTTTTAGAATGGCCTTCCCAAAGTCCTGACTTAAACCCCATTGAGAACATGTGGACAGTGCTAAAGAAACGGGTTCATGCAAGAAAACCATCACATTTAGCTGAACTGCACCAATTCTGTCAAGAAGAGTGGTCAAACATTCGACCTGAAGCTTGCCAGGAGCTTGTGGATGGCTACCAAAAGCGCCTAGTTGCCGTGAAAATGGCCAAGGGACATGTAACCAAATACTAATGTTGCTGTATGTATATTTTTGACCCAGCAGATTTGGTGACATTTTCAGCAGACCCATAATACATTTATGAAAGAACCAAATTTTATGACTGTTTTTTGTGACAAACATGTATGTGTTCCGATCACTCTATCACAGAAAAATAAGAGTTGTAGAACTTATTGAAAACTCAAGACAGCCATAACATTATGTTTTTTTACAAGTGTATGTAAACTTTTGACCACAACTGTATATATTTTGTTACACAAGCACATGCAATCACATATACACACGTTTATGTATAGATGCACCTCAACAAATTTGTGAACACAAACTCCCGCTGTACTTTTCTCTCTCTTTGTGTGTGTGTGTGTGTGTGTGTGTGTGTGTGTGTCTGAACACATCTGTTATAAATAAACCTGGCTGTGTGTAATCCTGCTGCTCTGAGCGGAAAAAGGATGGGGTGATGGAGGCATACCAATATACTCTCACAGTACAGGACCTGAGTGAGACCAGGCCAGCACAAATCACTCAGATGAATGGAACTAAATTGAATTTAAACAGAGCGTTTTTCTCCAATCACATGATACAAATCTAAAGCTCTGTTTAAAGCTTCTAAAAGAGAGAGAGAGAGAGAGAGAGAGAGAAAGAGAGAGAGAGAGAAAGAGAGAGAGAGAGATAGAGAGAGAGAGAGAGAGAGAGAGAGAGAGAGAATACAAGAAAGAATACAAGAGAGAATACAAGAGAGAGAGAGAATACAAGAGAACAAGAGAAGATAATTAGGTCAAAGGATTGTGAGAGAGAGATTGAGAGAGAAGGTCTCTAATTTGTGTGTGTATGTGTGTGTGTGTGTGTACTAATGTTTTCCATATGAAGACTGAGGTCATTCTAACACCCTATCTTTCTCAGTCTCTCTCTCTTTCACTCTCTCTCACTTTTCCTTATTCTCATAGACGCACACTTTTTTCACACACCCACACGCACATAAGGACACAACCCTATAAAGGGAAATTAAAGCTGTTAGCTTGTTTGCCCCCAGCGGCACTGCATTGCGCACACACACACAAACACACACTGCTGGAATGAGGGTGAAGTTTAGTGGAAGAACTGAATCACAGCTCTGCTCTTGCTGCCTCAGCTGAGTGAGAGAATTACACTATATGGCCAAAAGTAATAGGACACCTTTCACCTACAGTAGTTTTATGGCATCCCATTCTAAATCCACATGTATTAATTACTGCAGAGTTGCCTCAGGCAAAAAACTCTGCAGGTATTGGGTTATTAAGGTGTTTATGTACTATGGTGCTTAGCACTCAGAGACCCCGCTCTGTAACTTTTTTGATTGGATGCTTTGTGGCTTGTGAATTGGTGAATGTTCACCAACTGACTTGTTGCAATAGTGTCATCTTATTACAATACCACACTGAAGTTTTGTGAACTCTCTAAAACCACCAGTTCTTTCACTAATGAAATTAAAGACAGATTGAATTTAGAATTCAATCATTAAGAGGAGTGTTACTATAATTTTGGCCAAACTTAGTTGTGAAACACTGTTCCAATTATAATAATACAGTGTAAATGTATAAATAAGCTTCTTTTTCTTTCTCTGTATCATTCTATCTGGTTCTGATGATTTTCTAATTCTGATGAGTATACAGTTTGTGTGTGTGTGTGTGTGTAGGACGACTGGAAAACTAACTTCCTGCTCAACTGGCCCAAAATTTCCCAAAGGCTTAAACAGCATCTGTTTGGCAGATGTGTTGTGTGTGTGTGTGTGTTTTACAGGAGACTGCAGTGTCTGGTTTTCTATTCAGAGTCAGACTGTTCCTCTTCCATTCTCTCTCTCTCTCTCTTTTTTTCTGTCTCTCAGTTGTTTTTTTATGTTTCTCTGTTTTCTCCTCACTTATGCTCCGCCCTCTTTTGGCCGACTCAGTCAAACCAGCTGACTACAGATCAGTCCACCAATAATTCCACTGTCCACTCTATGACCCGTTCTACTGATCACTCCACTGTTAACTTCACTATGGACTCCACTGTTGACTCTGTGCATCATTTCACTAATCATGTCACTGATCACTCCATTAATCACTCCATTAATCACTTTACTGATCACACCACTCTCGACTCTACATCATTCTACTAATCACTTCATTATTAATCACTCCATCAATCACTTTACTGATCACTCCACTAATCACTTAACTGATAACTCCTCTGTCAACTCTGTGCGTCATTCCACTGATCACCCCACTGGACCCCACTGTCCGCTTTATTCATAATTTCACTGATCACTCCATTAATCACTCAATCAATCACTTTACTGATCACTCCACTCTCGACTCTACATCATTCTACTGATCACTCCATCAATCACTTTACTGATCACTCCACTGTCCACTCTACATCGTTCTACTGATCACTTCATCAATCACTTTACTGATCACTCCACTAATCACTTAACTGATAACTCCACTGTGAACCCTGTTCGTCATTCCACTGATCACTCCACCAATCCATCAATCACTTTACTAATCATTTTACTGATCACTCCACTGTCGACTTTGTGCATTATTCCACTGATCACTAACACCAGTCACTCCACTCCACTCTCTGCATCATTTCACTGAACACTCTAATGATTATAACACACATCACTCCACTTACAACTCCATGATTAATTACACTGATCACTTCACTGATCACTCCACACATATATACACTGATCACTCTACTGATTATTCCACACGTCACTTCACTGATCACTCCACACATATACACACTGATCACTCTACTGATTATTCCACACGTCACTTCACTGATCACTCCACACATATATACACTGATCACTCTACTAATTATTCCACACGTCACTTCACTGATCACTCCACACATATACACACTGATCACTCTACTGATTATTCCACACGTCACTTCACTGATCAATCCACACATATATACACTGATCACTCTACTAATTATTCCACACGTCACTTCACTGATCACTCCACACATATACACACTGATCACTCTACTGATTATTCCACACGTCACTTCACTGATCACTCCACACATATACACACTGATCACTCTACTGATTATTCCACACGTCACTTCACTGATCACTCCACACATATATACACTGATCACTCTACTGATTATTCCACACGTCACTTCACTGATCACTCCACACATATATACACTGATCACTCTACTAATTATTCCACACGTCACTTCACTGATCACTCCACACATATATACACTGATCACTCCACACATATATACACTGATCACTTCACACATATATACAATGATCACTCCACTAACAACTTCACTAATCACATGATTATATTATGAAAATACTACCAATGTTGTGCTGATGTATCATTTGTTTGATTTGATTAAACACTGTTATTTTACACTGGATGCACTTCTTTACTTCATTACTCACTCTGTCTTTCTCTGTAAGATACATTTGATATATTGTCTCTGGGGGGTGATACACTCCGTCTCTCCCTTCTTACTGACTGGAAACACACACACATACACACACTGCAGTTTCCCTCAGATCTTCCAGTTGTGTGAGGCCAGGGGAGGTCACACACCAACAGTCAAAACAGCAAATCATTGTGTTATAATGGTAATGTTTAATCTCTCTCTCTCTCTCTCTCTCTCTCTCTCTCTCTCTCTCTCTCTCTCTCTGTGCAGCGTCAGTGTTTCCGGAGGATTTCTCCATCCTGGCCACAGTTAAGCCCAATAAGGGCAGTCAGTCGTTCCTGCTGTCCATCTATAACGAGCAGGGTATCCAGCAGCTGGGCCTGGAGGTGGGCCGCTCCCCTGTCTTCCTCTATGAGGACCACCTGGGCAAACCCGGTCCAGAGGATTACCCACTGTTCAGAGGGATTAACCTGGCCGACGGAAAGTACGACTCTCTCTCATACACACTCAATTACTCTCACAAGCAGTCACGCCAGTCAAATTTGCCATGCAATGACTTGCATGCATATTCCATACAATTCTCGCCCAAATCTTGTTTTGTAGTCACATTACCTTGGTTGAATCCATTTAATATGAATATGGTAATGACGCTCATGCATATTAATAAACAGCTATACTATTTCCAATCCTGTTTTTGCCCTTACACATGCCACCAGCAACAGCCAATCAAAATTCTAAATTCTGATTAACTCTGGCATATTAATAGGCAACAAGCAATGACCAACTTGCAATGAACCAAGTTTTTTCAGCCAATCCAAACGGCTATTCTAATGAGCTCATACATATCAATAACCAACTCTTGGTCGTTGCCTTTGTCAAAAGCCACTCAATATCCACATGCTAATGAGATATATTAGTGCATATTAGTGTCCAACAAGTTCTGTCTTGGTGTCATGTGACTTTAGTAACAACCAATTAAAATCAACATGCTCTTTGAACTGTGTACCATATGTGCCTGTTGCTGAATAATCAGAGCTATGGGTTAGTCAGTTTGTAGAATAACATCTTGGTATTAAGCGCAGTGGGAGTCAAAAGTTTTGACACACCTTAAATTTGTACATTGTAGATTAAGTAATGATTTAGTAAACTAAAATGTGTTAAACACACCAGAATATGTTATATTTTAAATTCTTCAAAGTAGGCAACTCTAGCTTAAATGACAGCTTTGCACATCTTGGCTGGATTTTCTCAGTCTGCTTTATGAGATTAAATCACCTCAAAGAGATTTCAGAGTATTTTGGTTCGTTTAACACTTTTAAGTTACTACATGATTCCTTATGTGTTCCTTCATAGTCTGGATGACTTCCGTATTCTTTTGCAATGTAGGGAAAAAACTGCCAATGAGAGGAAGACAGGTTCTGTATATAGAAAAGACAGTAAATTTTCTGCCGTTTTCTGACTCCTTGTTTTTTTTCCTGTGTGTTTGTGTGCTGTAGATGGCATCGCGTGGCGGTCAGTGTCCATAAGCAGAGCATAACAATGATTGTGGACTGTAAGAAGAAGATAACGCGGACGTTATCCCGGAGCCCCAATCCCATCATCGACACTAAAGGCATCGTAGTGTTCGGCACTCGCATCTTGGATGAGGAAGTATTTGAGGTAGGAGCTATATGGAGAACAACCAAAGCTAACAGCTAACAGCTAACACACTGTGTGTGTGTATGTATGAGTCTGTTTGTGTTGGTATATAAATGTCTGTTTGAGTGTGTGTTTTGTCTCTAAAGGCTGTACTTTATTAGCAGCTATAAAACCAAAAATGTTCAAAAATAAACTATACTGTTTAATACTCACACTGTACATCCACATACACAGATGTGCAAATGCACATATGTACATTTGGTACTGCCAGTAGAATAGGATTGCTAGAAAGACTCTCTGCAGCAGATCATTTAGAACCAGCACTGTGGGTTCATTTATTGTTATTTAACCAGCAGAAACACACTGGGTTTAAGGGGTTGTAAGGGTGGTGTGAACGTTTCTCTGTAGAACGCCAAGTGCTCCCAGCAGCAGCCTGTACTTGTAGAAGGCAGGTGTGAGACTGTGTGAGTGTGTGTGTGTGTATATTTAGCAGCTACTTGTTGGAAATGTAGTGCACATATTTGGCTTCCATCTACACTTTACCTGTCAGTTTGGAAGACTGATTGCAGTTTGTGGTGTGAGGTGTGTGTGTGTGTGTGTGTGAGAGAGAGAGAAAGAGAGACTGGTAATAATAGCACCCCTGCTGCTGTGTGTGTGGAAGTGCTGATACTGATGACGGTTATTTATTCTAATGCACAAGTCAGTGTGTCTCTGTTTTCTGTATAATTTAAAAAGCGTAATAATAGTCACGTTCACATACAGTATTTTTTCTACATTGTAAATGAATAATGAAGTCATCCAGACTATGAAGGAACACATAAGGAATCATGTAGTAACATAAAAGTGTTAAAAAAAAAAAAACATAATATTTGGTTTCTGAGACTGGTAACAATGATGATTTTATTCTGTGCAACAGAGGGAACTCTTGGTCTTTCTTTTCAGGAGTGGTCCTGATGAGAGCCAGTTTCATCATAACTTTTTTTTATGGTTTTATGTTTTTTTTTTTTTGAGGACACTTTTTCAGGTTTTGACTGACCTTGACTTTTTAAAGTATTTTTTTTCTTTACTTAGTTGAGTAGTTGAATATTACTCAAATAAATCTATTCACTGTATCTCACAACTTCTCTCAACTAATTCTCTCAAACACATTAAGAGGACAAGTAATTGAAGTAATTAACTATTAAAAGCGTTTCCAGGTGAGTCTACCTCGTAAAGCTGACTGAGAAGATGAGTAAAACAGAAAACATATTCTGGTTTGTTTAATATGTTCTTGTTTACTAAATAATTCCATATGTTGTTGCTTCATAATTTGGATGGCTGTAACATTAATCTATAATGCATTAAAAAAAATAATAAAAAAAAACTGAATTTAGCGTCTTTTTGACTGGTACTGTATATCTGTATTTTGTCCAGCAGCAATATGGTTATAAACAGCGTTTCAATCAATCTTTTTTGAATCGCTCACAACTTAGGGCAGCCAATTACAGCAGGGCTAATTTACATAAACCTTTTTGGTAGGCTAGGCTAAAGTGATGTGGGTTGATTGTGTTTATGTACAGCACTGTGTTTGTTTAAACTTTCTTAATGCTCTTTTGCAGCAAATGTTTGCAAGATTATCTTTTCACTGTATCTAAATTCTTGTTTTTTTGTGACCAAAAAATAGTGCTTCTGCAGATTAGTTTCCATACATAAACTCTAACAGTTCAATATAGGATCAGTGAGAACAGTTAATTTCTCCTGCTGCTGATGCTGCTTCTTTAAAGTGCTGCAGGGTGAGTGGGCCGGAGTCTAAGGGTGTGTGGGGGGTGTTTCCCCTGTGATCAGTGTGTGGATGAGTGTGAGACGGAGCTCTCACTGACCTCACACTCATCCTCACACTGATCACAGGGATCATCGAGACACTCCGCCGAGTGTCTCAGCCATACTGACTGCTGTGGGTGAGTGTGTGTGTGTGTATTTGTCTGTAAGGGAGACAGGGAGATGACAAACTGTGTGTGTGTGTGAGAGACGAGTGTGCCTGCCGGTATAAAGCCGGCTCGCTTGTTTCCCATTGGCTGAGCCAAGAAAAGCAGCGCATAATTTAACAACCGTATCCAACTGGAAACTCACACACAGACACACACAGGGAAGGAGAGAGAAAGTGATGGGGAGAGACAGAGTAAGTGAGAGTGAAAGAGAGATAGAAAGGAGAAAGAGAGAGATGTAGAGTGTGAGAGAGAGAGAGAGAGAGAGAGGAAGAGTGTAGAAAGAGAGAAAGAGAAAGGAGAGAGGGAAGGAATGGAAAAAGGGAAAGATGGAGAGAGAGGGGAATAGAGAAATGGAGAGATAGAGAAAGAGAAAGGTCGGAGTGATAAAGAGAGAGGGAGGGAGAGAGTTGAGGGGGAATGAAGAAAGAGAGAGAGAGGAATGGAGAAATGGAGAGAGAGAGAGAAAGAGATGAGGGGGAATGAAGAAAGAGAGAGAGAGGAATGGAGAAAGAGAGAGAGTGAGAGAGAGACTGCTGTTCTGTGTGGAAAGTTCTGGTCAGTTAAATGTTCAGGCTTTGAACTTCAGCCGTATTTGATGACATCATCAAAGGTTTCCATAGCATTTACGTATATCACCCTGTGTGTGTAGGAGGGTCTGTCTGGAACAGTGTGTGTGTGTGGGGGGGGAGCTCTGACTGATTGTGGGTGCTGGGTACAGATAGGGTTGGAGTGTGTGTGTGTGGAAAAAAGATATAAAGACACGTCAGTGCTCATTTCTCTCTCTCTCTCTCTCTCTCTCTGCTGTATGGTGGTCTTGCTAAAGTTCTCCATAATGAACAGGCAGTCCTATAATTATAATTTCTTTCCAATAAGCAGCCAATGAGATTATGGGATGAAGGAAGGGGAGGGGTTTATCTCAGTCCTGCAATATGTTTGCACATTCTAGTATGTTTTATAGTCATTGGTGTTGAATCCAGTTAGGTAAGAAATTAAAATCCCACCCAGCAAGTAACAGTTGTTGGTGGATGAAATATTGTCCTAAAACTATTAAATAAATAAATTTATAGCATAATAATGTGTTAATACATTACTTTTAAAGAAAAAGACATTAGAATTAGACCGTGTGTATTTTTAATTATCCTAAATAAGTAAAACATAAATAAAATAAATCAGGGATGGGAGAGATGGGGACGAACGAGAAAAAGAGTAAAAGGAGGGTGCCTGGTGCCTTTGCACACAGTATAAGATATCCAGACACTGAGTGTGTGTATATGTGTGTGTGTGTGTAGAGGGCTACTGGGCTGTAAGGTGGTCTTTGCATGGTTTTGGCTTTTTAGTCTTGAGAATGGCCAGACGTCAGCTCTGGTGAGTGTGAGGCTGTCTGCACGTGCCACCCTGTGTGTGTGTGTGTGTGTGTGTGTGGAACATGTCTAGTTGGCTCAGTAAAGTTTAGGATTAATTTCACTTCACTCGTCTCTGCCACCCTGTGGCTAAATGTGGAACAGCACTGTATTTTCTTTTAAAGGGCAATTCCACCAACATTTCAAATTCTCTGCACAGCTCACTGTTTGAGATGATCACGCTCAGAGTGAGGGTTGTGGTGAACGACCAATACATTAAAAATCAATACAGTATTGCAAAACAAAATATTTTGATACTTTGACTTTGAGTTGATCAATATTTTCTAACATCAGTACATTACAACACATATATTACCATTTTAAATACTATCCAAACCAATCAGTGACAGTGTGTTTATAAGCATATCCTTTTTATAACCATGAACAGTTGTGACTGGGTAGGATTGTCTGGAACAGAATGTTTCACACCAAACCGCTCTGAATGACTCACATCTTATCATTTCCATATGCAGAAAACTTTAAAATGGGTGGAGTTGGCATTTGAAAGCTGTACGTTTGGCAACTTGTGTGTATCTGCATCTGTTTGTGTGTGTGTGTGTGAGTGTGTGTGTGTGTACCAGTTGGGTCATGCATGAAGCTGAAATGCGTGACAGTTGTCTCCATTCATCTTAAAAAGTCATGACAGCCCTTTATCTCTCTCTTTCTCTCTCCCTCTTTCTCTCTTTCTATTTTCTATTTTTCATCCACCCTCTTATGTCACCAGTAACTTAGCAATGTTTTTGGATACCCTAACAACCACCAACAAACCAATTGATCCAATTGGAAATACTACATGAACTCCCAATCAGTGCCTAGCCATCACTTCCAATCTTAGTGTAACAACATTACATAAAATATTGATGAAAAACAACTAGCAACACCCTTGCAACCACTTGGAATGTCATGGCAACCCTCCCTAGTAACTACTATTGTAACCCCATAGTGATAACCTAGCTATCATTTCCAATATCAGCATGGTACCAACTTAGCAAGACTTCATAGAATAGCATAGACTACTTACTACTATCAACTAGCATCACCCTTACAACCACCTGAAATCTCATAGCAACCACCTGGCAACCGTTGGGAGTTTTTTTCTTTTTGTGTTAATGTTACATATAGTAACAACATCATATACAATATCACAGAAAACACCTCCCAACACCCTGGCAACACCCTTGAATATCATAGCAACTGCCTAGCAACCTCCTACCCACCACCTGAAACCACATTAGCCTCTAGCAGTAATTTGAAATGCTATAGCAACAATCAATCAATAGCCTACCTATCGCATCCATAATCAGCATGATATCATGCTATCTTACAGTAGCAATGGCTGACATATTATTGTGTACAAACCAACTAGCATCACCTTTGCAACCACGTGGAATATCATAGCAACCACGTGGCAACCACGTGCCAACTATGTTAAAAAAAGTTAAAAGTTAGGAGTTTTTCATGTTAAGGTTAGTTACAGCAACAACACCCCATAGAATGTCACAGAAACCACCTGGCAACACCCTGGCAACCATTTTGAATGCCATAGCAACTGCCTAGCAACCTCCTACCCACCACCTGAAACGCTAGAGCACCCCTGAAAAAAAATATATATATAATATATAGATTATATTAGCCACCTAGCTATCCTAGCTATCACATCTAAAACTAACTTAGCAACACCCAATAGAAAACCACATAAACCACCTAACAGCTCAATTTTAAGCCCCCTGGAGTTCATATGCGGCAGTTAGAGAGAGAAAAGAGAGTGAGAGGAAAAAAGAAAGAGAGAGAGAGAACAAGGGAGAGAGAGAGAGAGAGAGAGAGAGAGAGAAGGCTGCTTGTTTCGCTCTAATCTGATTGGACAGCTCTGGCGTCCAGTTGGAGTTCCTAGTGTCTGAGTCACCTCTCCTTCCAGACCCTGACCCACTTTTACAGTGCAAGAGTGTTCCTGTGTGTGTGTGTGTGTGTGTCTTTCTCAGCAGATGTTCTGCTGGTTTATTTATTTATGAAGTCATATTTCTGTGTCAGTTTTAGGAGCGAGTGATTGTGCAGCAGCTGGTGAAGGTATCTCCTCACTGTCTGCAGGTCTGACTGTACAGAGCGTTTACACTATTCCCTACAGTTCAAATCTAGTGATGCATTTCACCCAGAAATGTTCTTTAGGGCATCTACAAACACATAGCATTAAACCATAAGCACAAACACAGTACAGCTCTGTTCGGCTGTGCCTGTGGTCATGCTTCACTCTGTGTGTGACATTTGATGTGTGTTCACTGTGGTTGATGTTATTTAATGTTTCTTGTAGTGATTGATGTGCTTGGTGCTGTTTGGAAGAGTTTGATTTGTTTGGTGGCAGTAGATGTTTTTGGTGGTGCTTAGATGTGTTTGATATGTTGATGATGTTTGATTTATTTGGTGGCAGTGTTTAAAAGTATTATAAATGTTTGGTTGTTTTTGATTTGTGGAAGTATTTGATATGTGGTAGAGTTTGATGTGTTTGTTATTCTTTGTGTTTAGCATATTTGGTAATGCATGATGTGTTTGGTAGCAGGGATTGTGTTTAGCGGGGTTTAGCTGTGTTTGATATGTTTATGATGTTTTGTTGTGTCTGATGTTTGGTGTCATTAAGTTCGTTTGGTGGTTTGTGGTAGAATTTGATGGGTTAAGCATTGTTTGCTGTGTTTGGGGGATGTCTGATTATGTTTGATTGCATTTGATGTGTTTAGTGGTGTTTGATGCCGTTTGGTTTTCTGTGTTTGATGGGGATGTTTGATATAGTTGGTGGAATGTGATGTTTGGTGAAATAAGTTTGAGAGGTTTAAGTGATTTTGTGTTTTTTTATGTTTTTGTAGTGTTTATTAGTGTTTTATTTGTTTGGTGGTATTTTATGGTGTTAGATGGGTCTGATGTGTTTAGTACTGTTTAATGTGTATTTGATGTACTTTGTCACATTTAATGTTATGGGTGGCATCTGATGTGTTTGGTGTGTTTAATGGTGTTTAATGTATTTGATGATGTTTAATGTGTTTGATGATGTTTCATGTGTTTGGTCTGTTTAATGTGTTTAGTGTGTTTAAAGCTATTTGATGTGTTTAGTGTGTTTGACTTGTATAGTGTTTTGATGTGTTCTGTGTGTTTGTGTTTGATGTGTATTGTGTGCTTGTATTTGATGTATTTAGTGTTTGATGGTGTTAGGTGTGTTTGATATGTTTGATGTGTTTAGTATGTTTGATGATTTTTTATGTGTTTAGTGTGTTTGATGCTGTTTGATGTGTTTAGTATGTTTGATGATTTTGTATGTGTTTAGTGTGTTTGATGCTGTTTGATGTGTTTTGTGTGTTTAGTGTCTTTGATGTGGTTAGAGTGTTTGATGCTGTTTGATGAGTTTAGTATGTTTGATGGGTTTAGAGTGTTAGAGATGCAGTTTGATTTGTTTATTGTGTTTCTTTGATATTATTAGTGTGCTTGATGCTATTTGATGTGTCTGTCTGTAGCTCCATCTTTTGGTCTATGGATCTGATTGGATCCTTTATCCATTACTCTCTGTTTGTCTTTTATATATATCATCTGTTCATTCATTCATCTGTCTTTCTGTCCACCCAGACTTTCATTCATCTGTCTCTTAATCAGCATCTTTCTGTCTGTCTGCTTGTCCATCCTTTCATCCCTCTGTCAATCTGTTCAATCTCATCAGATAGGTTATCTATAATTGATCTTTGATCTGATTGGTTGTGTGCTTTATAAAACAGGTGTGTGTGTGTGTGTACGTATTATGGGTAATTGCAGCCCTGCGTGGTGTTTATTAATGTTTATTAATGGAGCTGGATGAAGTGTTTGTAACCGTGGCTCTGTGTTTGTGTGTGTGTTCTGCAGGGTGATATTCAGCAGCTGATGATTGTAGCAGACCACCGTGCTGCCTTTGACTACTGTGAACATTATAGCCCAGACTGTGAGGTCCCCGCCCCGGAGCAGCCCCAGAACCAGGACCCCAACACGGACGAATACGTGAGTCTTTCCTCTATACTGTGTTTATACAGTGTTCTATAGAACAGACTACACACTTTCTTTACAGTGTCTGTCCTTATATTATGGTACATTTCTGCTTCTCTGCACCATGATGCTTAATTTCAAACAATATGAGACACTGCCTGTATCATCTAGTGGTCATGTGACAACAATACACTCAGGAGGCTATAGAAGGAAACTACTCTACTCTCAGAAGCAGATTACCCTCGTACTAATTTTATGTTTGTTCATAATTGTAGATAATTTACAGTTACAGTAGATACAGTAGGAATACATGCATTAGGCAGCCCAACACTGGTTCTTTTTGTTTTTTCTATTGTTTATGGGTAACATTAACCTGCCTCACCTTCCTTTAATGGCTCAAAAAAAAAGATCAAACCACCCAAAAAGAGATTTAAACTCCCTACAAACTGGACCATTATTTGGTTAATCCTTGATTTTAGGAAGGAGAGATGTGGTGTAATGTTAAATATCAGGTTTATATGACATCATTATAGGGCGTGTCTAAGGTCCAGTTTCGGGGATAGAGGTTATCTGCACAGGGATTAGTGCAAGTTACGCTTATCAATAAAGCCACATTAATTCAGAGCTGGACTCACTGTTATTCTAATTACACAACAATAATAATAAAAAAATTATTTGTAAAGCACATTTTCTATGTAAAATAGGATTCCAAATTTGTAGAACATATTCCTGTAGTTTGTGTTTTTTACCATTATTGTTGATAGTGGCACACTCATTGACTAGAAATGAAGTTGGCACTCCATGTCTCAAAGGTTGCCGACTCCTGGTCTAGACTGTGCCTCACAGCATCTTTCACACCTGCTATTTTGTCCAAAAGTCCATTCCAAACAATGTGTATTTTTTTTTTTACAATGTGAAAGCTACCTGAAAGAAATAGAAAGCATGTCTGGGTCATGGAAAGGTCACTATATAGTAATCGGACTGAGTGGAGTGGTGTTAGCTAACGAGTGTTTCAGTGTGGAGACGTTTTGTCTGTGTGTGTGTGTGTGTTTATGTTGTGTTTCTTTTGAATACACACACACACACTCACTTACACACACTCACACACACTTCCTCACAGTAATTTCAGTTATTCAGGCTGGCTCTCAGGTTGTTTAGTCTTTTGAATCTCTCTCCATATTTCTGTCAAATTCTGTCTCACTCTCCTTTTTACCGTCTCTTTCCCTTTGCTTCTGTGTTTCCCATTCTTTTTCTTTTTACCTACATTTTCTCACCTGCCACTTATCTTTTTTTCTAACTCTTTACCTTTGATTTTATTCTCTCACTGTCTCTTGCTTTTAGAAATCTTGTGTTTTATCTCTCTCTTTTCCATTTTTCATCTTTTTCTTTTATTCTTTGTATGGCATTCATGCAGCACATTTGCCCACAGATGCAACTATAACTCTTAAAGCCTATAAATCTTTATACATTATTATTAGTCATCAGATGGTGCAGTGGGCATCCCAGTCCTTTAAAAGCTTGATTGTCGATACAGTTAGTGATCAGACAGGATATGGAAGTGTTGAGATCTTGCTGTGGATGGGTGATCATTATCCTGCATAAAATGCTAGTTACAAGACCTGCTATGTTGACGTCTCTTGTATCACTGCAAGGTGGGACTGACTTTCCAATGTGTTAAATAAACCCAGATGAAAAGTCACACCAGTGTTTTGGGTGGCATAAACTAAGAAATTTAGAAATTAATTGCTCACCACAAAGCCTCCATACTCAAACCTGAGCATTGTCAAATGCTAAACATAGAAAACACAGAATCTTTGTGTCTCTAAAGATGCTGTTTTAATCTGTAGCAGTCCAGGTTTCACATTCATGACACCACTGCAAACTAAGGTAACACGTGACTGGCTGATGGACAGCTTGGATTGTAGGCAATTTGTCAAAACGAACAACTTGTTGCAAACATCTAGTTCAGTGCTGTTTCTCCTCTCAAAGTCTAGACAACTGGGCAAAATGTCTTCGAGTGCGTCATACAGACTTACAGCCTAGTACTCAATAATCTTTCACCAGAAGGTAGACAAAAGTATTTTTTTTTTTTTTACAGGGCAAAAGTGAATACCTTTATGCCCTTTTGTGGCAAGACCCAGAACCTGTCTGTTATCATTTACATATCTGCCTGAGACACAGTTAACATTTTTGCAAGATTTTTGCAACAATCTAGGTTTTTATTTTTCTCATAAATAAAGCTAAACTTAAACACTCTCTGGTGTGTCTAAACAGCACAGTGCAGTGTTTCATTCGACCCCTCCACGACCTCTGGAATGTTTTACTTCTGAGGCACTAAATCTGTCAGAAACAGCAAGTCAGAACCCCCCTCTCATTCCTTACACATAGCGTTGCTCTGTTTTACAGTAGCATTTACATTATCATTACGTAACCCACTGCTGTTCCACAACAAAGCTTGTCTCTCTTTTTTTTTTGCTTTTTATTTGGTTACGTGATGTTAATGTAATTGTAGCAGTTGTTCATTAAATTGTATCAAAATTTCACAAATAACAAACCAGAATTAATGATCCCAAATTATTTGGAATAAGATATTTTTAGACTTTTTATTGTATTATTTGTGTCATTTTTTGTAAAGTTACTTGTTAAAGATACAAGGTTTTTGCTTGACAGCAATGATATATAATTGCATCAAATTTACAGTCAGTAAACTGAAGTCATTTTTAATCAGCAAGGCCCTAAAACAGGGGGGTCCTGAGATTGTACCTGTGGGGTTTCAAGAGTGATGGTACAAAATATTAAAAGAATCAGATCTGGACATTATCATGAGTTGTCCTTTCACTAAATCAGACTAAATCATTGTTAAGGTTAAGTGCTTTTTACAAGATAGAAGCTAGACACACTAAATAAGGTAACGTCTACCTAACATTTCTTAGTAAACTTTTCCATTGGCTCCTCACACAAAATATTTGCATTATGGGCATGTCCTCCAAAAGCCCCACTTACCATCAGTGTGTAGCTTTGCCCACAAGATCTACATTCCCATTGGTTTTAGTAGTACCATATTTTTCGGACTATAAGGCGCACCGTATTATAAGACGCACTATCAAAGAACGCCTATTTTCTGGTATTTTTCCATACATAGGGCGCATCGCATTATAAGGCGCGGTAAGTGACACTAGAAAGGGTGCCTATATCAAAGTGAACAGGGGTGGCGCCATGTTTCCCTTCCCCCACGGGGGGGGGGGGGGGGGGGAGGGGGGGTGTCTTGCCGGTGGAGCGTCTCAGTATACAAATCTAGCTCTTTCAAAGTCAAACGAGTGCTGGATATTAATCTACACAGATTCCTCTCCTGAAAACTGTTTATTTGGGTGAGTAACGTGCTTCAGTTTATTTACAGTAAGCTTAGATTTCCAGATGTCCACTAAGGCTTGCTGCACCAGCGTTAGCATAGCTATCCGCTAGCACGCTAGCTAGTCCCCTAAACTAGTAAAGTTAACCCAAACTTAAACGACAGCGTTACACTGAGTAATCCTGCGTGTTCTGGTAAGACAGTGAGATATTAGCTAGCGATTCGTCCCCCGTAGCTTGTTTTAACACGGTAAACAAGCAGATTACAGGCTGATAAAACTCACCTCTGAGAGAGTTAGCGCTTAGCATCTAGCTAATGCTAGCCAGGCAAAGCAGCACAGACTTACAGGCTGATAACTCACCTCTGAACGGTGAACGCTTAGCGATTAGCATCTAACTCTAATAATACTGCTCCAGCAGTATTAAAAGTACTAAATTTAGATAATACTGATCTCTGAACAGTGAAAAAGCTAGCTAGCTTAGCGGTTAGCATCTAGCTAATGCTATTGCTGCTCCAGCCTCGGAGCTGCACGGCTCTGGACTCTGTATAGCACTGAAACTCTCTATAACGCTGCACCGAGTGTGTGTTTACTGCTCCTTACAACCTGACGGGTAAAATCCATACAAAAGGCACACCGTATTATAAGACGCACTGTCAATTTTTGTGAAAATTAAAAGTTTTTAAGTGCGCCTTATAGTCCGAAAAATACGGTATATTATAGTATGTAATATTTATATAGAATGATTGACTGTATGACCAAAGTAACTTTAATAAAGTGCTGAATTAATTTTCTTGTGTAATGGGGTGAATTGGCTGGCAGAAGAGAAGCACGGCCAAAGATCATTAGTGTGCCTTATAATCCAGTGCACCTTATGTATGAATTCTACCAGTCAGGTATGAAGGAGCAGTAAAGCCATTCTACTAAGGTACAGCGCTATAAGGATGAGGTTTCAGTGAAGTTTCTCTAGCACTATGGCTGGGTGCAGCAGCATTAGCATTAGCCGCTAACTGCAGTCCTCTTATGCTATTCAGAGGTGAGTATATTGGACTGTAGTCTGCACGTTTGCCGTGTTAAAACAAGCAACACGGGACGAAGCAATAGCAGATAGCACACTGGTTTACCCGGAACCGCATTGAAAACTCACTCTTAGACAAAATATTGGAAATCTAGGCTTACTGTAAAGAAATGGAAGTGCTTTACTGACCCAAATAAACAGTTTTCAGGAGAGAAATCTGTGTAGATTAACATCCAGCGCTCGTTAGATTTAGATTTTTTTTTTTAAAGAATAATAGTTTTGTGTACTTAGGCCCTTCTTCCAGCTTCTCCATTGGAAGGGACACATGGCGACACCCTTGTTCACTTTGATTTAGGCATCCTTACTTAATGCGCCTTATGATCCAGTGCGTTTTATGTATGAAAATAGACCAGAAAATAGACGTTCATTGATAGTACGCCTTATAATTCGGTGCGCCTTATAGTCCGAAAAATACGGTAGTAAAATGCGTGACCAATCAAAAAGATGATGTAAGATTGCATATACTTGCAGTCTTATTAGTCACATTTCTAAGTATTAACTGAATACTCGAGGGAAGGTAGTCTTGGTCGACCTGACTACACACTGACAGTATTGAGTTAAAGGTGGAGCACAAATGAATAAAGCCAGGAGCCAATAGAAAAGATGTATTTCGTATTTTGTGAACTTGTGTAATAAACTAACAGTAAAAATAAGCTTATCAATTGAACTCACCGGGAGTTCATTCCAAAAGGCAGAGGTTGTGAATTTAAAACTGTATCTGTAAAAAGGGGTTAAATTCTCCAACCTCCCAAACTGTCATGTTACTTACATGCTGCTCCACCCATTTGTACCTTCTCCGCCCAAAACATGTAGGGACGAGGCCTGAAACGCAGCGCGGAGAGGTCGGAGAACGTTCAGAATTCCTGCCGTTCCTCTCAGAGAAAGAGGGAGAAAGAAAGATAGAGAGAGGGACAGAGAGATTTCCGTCTGAGGGATTCCCAATCGAGGACCTTCGCTCAGGAGAGCTGTAGAGCTGATAAGGCCTAGAATTCCCCGCAGCGCCTTCCAGCTCCTCATTCTGCTCATGTTTCAGCTGTGTTTTAGCCTCTGGGCTGGAAGAGACGAAAGTAGAAACACATTCCAGCAGGTTTCCACCTTATTCCATGTGTAGTGAATCAGCCTATGAATGCTAATGTTGCTAATTAGAAAAAAAAAAGACTAATTACAATAATTGAAGACTAATTACATAAGAGATTCCTAAGACATGCATTTTAAGAAAGTGTTATAGCTGTTATTAGCTTTTAACTGCATGCCTAGGCCTTTGAACGCTCGCTCCACACAGTGTCAGATTGTTCAGTAATCTTTTATAGACTTTGATTTTGTGGTTTCCGGTGCTGCATGACTCACTGTTATCTATAAGCATAAACATATGTACATCATATGGCGGTCAGAGCAGAGCCACTGTGAAGCCTGAATTCTGTCTGTTTTTACAGATAACTTGACTGGCTGACTGTAATTGGGGTAAAGGGGAAGTAAGAATTTTGGCTGAATGATCCCTTAAATGTGTCACACACTGAGTAAATTAGCGCTAAAGTGCTGGGTGCAAGTCATTACAGCACATTTAAACAGCCGTTTAATGACCTTCATGCAGTCGAAGTCACTCTAATGAGGATGACTTCATTTCCTATGTATGCAGTGTTTCCCAGCCTCATACTGTTCTAAATCAGTGGAAAGTGTTTGACAGAATGTTTGTCTGTTTAGTGTTGTCTTTTAAAGTTATAGGACTCTATCGTACATTCTGCGCATGGCGTGTTGCAATGCTCATTGCTACCTTACACCCCGATAACAGTCTATTTTCAAGTCTTGCGCCTGTGTTGTTAAATTAGCGTTGGAGTTTAGGAATAAAGCTACACTGATAGGCGTGCTGATTTGTGAGTGAGGCGTGTTCATGTACATTTTTGGAGTATTGCTATCTTGGCGCTGGAAAACACTGATGCGCCACTGATTGATTTAACAGTCACCCCTCCATACCTATGTTCTTAGCTTTCTTAGCTTCTTAACTTGCTGTTTCTTTTAAATTAGCTGCTGGCGCACCTTCACACTGTGAATGCACAGGTCAGTTTCCTCTGCTGAGATGCGAAAAGCGCTGCGCTCTTAAGATAGCAACACGCAAAAGTAAGATGGAATGGAAAGCAAACCGCTGATTGTCAGTGCTGTTTATTTCATGTTATGCCCAAAACCCACTTAAGATTAAGAGAATTAGTACATACAATAAGCACATTATTAGCTGTGCAAGGCATATTTTAACGCCCTCACAATGACAAAGACTCACTGACACCCTGAGTAATGCTGCGCAATTGACGTCTCGCTTATAAATCGCTAAAATAGGGCCCACAGTGTTTTAACATTGATCTCTTTGGACATTATAAAAAACTCAGAAAAACAAAAAGAACCTCAAAAGAACACAGTGTTTCTTACATTTCCTGTAACACACTTCTACAGCTTAGGTAAGTAGAGCAATTTAGAGCTAGCAAAAAAAAAATGGTAGTAAAAAATAAGAACGAAATAATTATGTGATGTCAGCAGGTGATTATATTCATGATTTGGTACAAAAGCAGTATCCAAAAAAGATTGATGCTCTGTTCAGATTGGCGCACTCATTAACTCCTTCACTATTCCCTATATAAAATTTGACACTGACGAGTTGTAGTGCGCAAATCCAGCTTTTACAACAATAAACTGAATAGAAAATAAAATAACATTGTTATAACTTACCTGCTCACACACCTTTACAGCGTGACCCTGTCTGCAATGAATTTAGCCTTTTTTATATATATATATATATATATATTTTTATTTTTTTTTTTTTTTTTTTTTTTGGGGGTGGGGTTAATTTCTGAAATTGACCATATTAAACATGGTCTTGTGGACTTAAAGGGCAAAGAATAAAATTACAGCTTATGATGAAATGGATGTGGCAGTGCCACTATGATCAGAAGATTGCCGGTTCAAATCCCTTTCATGTAGCTTGCCATCGGCTACTGAGTGTTCTGGCTACTCAGCAATGCTGCATCAGCAGCAGTTTAAAAAGAGGCTGTGGCTGACTTCACCCTCCTTAAATAAAAAAAAAAAATCCACACATTCTGTGCAATTACACATTCTTACCAAAGAGGTCTCTAAATCCCCAAATCCCAAAATATTTTCAACTGATCTGTTACCACAGATAAATATAGTTTATGTCTATGATGCTTATTAGCTGACCTATTTATGAACATTTCTTTTTGCAGAACACGGAAGACGACACTTACTACTACGAGTACCCTTACTATGAGGATATGGTGGAGAAGACTGAGGATCCATCAGCCACCACTGAGACCATAGAATTAGAAAGCGAAGTTGATGATAGAACCAGCAGCAGGGTAAGTCCTTCTGTCTCGTTCAGGGCTGGGCGATATTATTAAAAAAACAGCTCCACATTCTGCAAATATACAACTCTGAAAAAAATATAAGACATCACTTAAAAATTATGATTTCATTGATTTTACCAAATTGAAAACCTCTGTAATATGATCTAGAGGAAGATGGATTAGTTTTTGCACCAGGAGTGAAGGCATAAAGTTATCCAAAAGCAGCGTGTAAAACTGGTGGAGGGGAACATGCCAAGATGCACGAAAACTGTAATTAAAAACCAGAGTTATTGCTTTAAACTTTCTGAATATGAACTTGTTTTCTTTGCATTATTTGAGGTCTAAAAGCTCTAAAGCTCTGCATTTTTCATTTTCTGCATATAAATTCTCTAAATGACAATATTTTTATTTTGGAATTTGGGAGGAATGTTGTGCGTAGTTTATAGATTAAAACAACAGTATTCATTTTACAAACATAAACCTATAAATAGCAAAATCAGAGAAACTGATTCAGAAACTGAAGTGGTCTCTTATTATTTATAAATGTTTCCTAATTATGATTAAAAAAAAGTTTTTGCATAACAATTTTTTTTCCCATTCTTTTTAGACATGTTTTTTCAAGATGTAACAAAATTTTAACAAACTGCACTATTTAGCGCTAAACTAATGTTTCTTTTATAATCATTTGTGGTCAAAGGGGCGGGGCTTAAATAATGTAGGTAAAAGAGTTGAGTATTTGTGACTTTAATATTTTATATGAATATATTCATATTTGCAATAATAATTATATATTGCTTCAAAAAAGTGAGGAAAGTTTTTGTTGTTTGTCCTACGTTCTTTCCTCTGCCGTCTAATCCCGAACTGTGGCCGGTTCTCTCTGGTTCTGATTTTGACAGGTGATCACGACAGTGATTGATGGAACAAGAGGTTCCAGCAGCTCTTCCCGCAGTGGCTCTTCCAGCAGCAGCTCCTCCAGCAGCGGATCTTCTAGCAGCGGCTCTTCTAGCAGCGGATCTTCTAGCAGGGGATCTTCTAGTAGCAGTTCCTCCAGCGGTGGTTCCTCCAGCAGCAGATCTTCCGGCAGCAGCAGCAGCAGCTCCTCCTCCACCACGACAACAGAGGGCGACCCGTATGATGGCTACGATGGTTACGAGACGGGTTACGAGACCGGTTACGACTACGATGAGTCCACCTCCTCACCTGATGGTTCCCGCACAGTCACTATCACAGGAACCGGGTCAGAAACAGAACTGGACCTGGGTCTGGGTGGGAACGTGGATCTTGGGCTGGGCGGCGACGTGGAGAAGCACATCATTACCTCGATAGGAGGAGGAGGTGGAGGAGGCAAGGTCCATACGACCACCATCATACGCAACGGCACTGCCGGCTCTGGCTCTAGCTCTGGGTCCGGTGTCAGAATTACCTCTGGCTCCAGCTCCAGCTCCGGTTCAGACTTTGGCACTGGTTCTAGTGTGAGAATTACCTCAGGTTCCAGCTCCAGCTCGGGCTCCAGCTCTTCAGGCTCTTCTTCAGGCTCTGGTAGAGGATCCAGCTCGGTTTCCATTTCCAGTACAGGATCAAGCACTGGTTCTAGCTCTAGCTCTAGCTCGGTGAGTTGTGTAGAAGTGTAGGCCTTTAAGCTGTCTAAGCAGACTAAGGAACTTCCTGGTGTACCAGAAGTGTGTTTAGAAGTTTATTCTCTAAATTAGACACACAGGTGCATTTAAAAAAAATGGAATATCATTAAAAAGTCACTTTATTTCAGTAACTCAGTTCAAAATGTGAAACTATATATTTTATAGATATATTACACACACAGAGTGATCTATTTTAAGAATTTATTTATTTTATTGTTGATAATTTTCCCGGACAATCTTACAGCACTTCATGCTTCCCTCTGCTGACAACTTTTATGAAGATGTGGATTTCATTTTCCAGCAGCACTTGGCACACTGCCAAAAGTACCAATTGCTCTTATATAATATTAACATTTTCTGAAATACTAACTTTTAGGTTACCATTGACTGTAAGCCATAATCATCAAAAAAATAAATAAATCAAACCCCCGCTCATGCAGCTTTGCCATCAAGCTGCCGGCATTCAGAGGGAGCAAAATTGGCCCTGCTCCCTCCGGGTGGGTCTCCCCACATCACTTGTAGGGTGATGTCTGCAGCACAGGGCGTCTGTGAGCTAATGTACCGGAACCGAGCCGCTGCGCTTTCCTCCGAGCGTTAGCGCTGTGATGCTACTCGGCAATGCTGCATCAGCAGCAGCTCAAAAAGGAGCGGTGGCTGACTTCACATGTATCAGAGGAAGCATTTGTTAGTCTTCACCCTCCTGGTGTGTTGGGGCATCACTAGTGATTGGGGGATTCCTAATGAGTGGGTTGGGTAATTAGCTGTGTAAATTGGGGAGAAAATGGGAAAAAAATTGAAATAAAATTATAAAAAAAAAAAAAAAAACACTTAAAGGTTGTTTTTTCTCTAGTTCTGGTCTCTAGAATGAATGAATGCCATGTGAGCCGTTTTTTTGTGATAAAAAATGCTCAGCTGTTTCTATTTAGCCCTGCTTTAGATCACTGAATCAGAGGTCTCTGAAGAAAGACAGGATTTTGGCTCTTTCTCATGAATATTCATACATGCAAACATATCGCCTCTGATTGGCTAGCAGCACTGCAGCAGAAAACACCTACCTGCCTTCCCCCACAGTCAATTTTACAGCTCTAAAACTCAATAACCCCCTTTCCGTGGCCACGATGCCACTCACTCACTCACTGCAGAAAGTACCAATTGGTCTTTTATAAAAGTCAAATTTTCTGAGACACTGATTTTTGGGTTTTCATTGGCTGTAAGCCATAATCATTAACAAAAAAAGAAAAAGAAAAAAATGCTTAAAATAGATCACTCTGTGTGTAATACATCTATATAATATATATGGGTTTCACATTTTGAACTGAGTTACTGAAATAAAGTAACTTTCCTCCACAGAGATGTAAAAAAAAATATTTGCCAGTTATCGCCAGTAAAGCTTGATTATTAGGTTTAGGGGGCAAACACTTTTTTTCACATAGGGCCAAGTTGGTTTGTATATTTTTTCCCTTAATAAATGAAATTATTATTTAAAAACTTAATCTGAAAAAAAGTAAGAACAATTAAAAGCAAAAAAAAAAAAAAAAAAAACATCTACATAAAGGGTAAATACTCTATAACACTCTGTATAATAATAACACTCTACAGCCCTCTAAATTAGAGGTGGGCGATATAGCCCTAAAATAATATCACAATATTTCATGGCATGCGATAACAATATTTTTTCATTCAATTAAAACATAAAAATGTATTTTAAGAATACCCTACTGCAACAAAATGAAAATAACATTTTAATATTGCATAAGGTATGATATGGCACACCCCTAACAGAGATATAAAAAAAATACAAGAATTTTCATCAGATTTGTAACAGAAGTCAATGATCCAGAATGTCGTTATACTAATTTTATGCTCCAAATATCTCCATAATTGTAGTAAGTAAAATAAATGATACAATACAGATATAATCTCTAGTCTCTAGTAGATATATAATGGGAAATGAGAACAGTGTGAATTTTTCTTTTGCTAAAACTAGTGAAAAAGTACTACCCTGATGTGATCATTAAGGGTAGGTGATATGGCACGATATTTCAGGGTATAATAACGTTCACGATATTCCAAAAGGTTGGCGATATTATCGTGTACGATACGATATGTCATGCATTTGCATTTATGCTTACTGTGAAGATGTAAAACTTAACGTATATATTAACTGTAATCATAATAAATAAGTTTGAATGTCTGTAAACACTGAGGAGGGAGAAGGGGATTTTTTAACCAGGACAGATCATGGTTCTGGATGTTAATGTGACTCACTGTTTGTGTGTGTACAGGTGGATGGCTATGATAACCAGTATGGCGAGAGTTATGATCTGAATTATGGAGAGGGATATAACGAGGGCTACCCTGATGGAGATTACAATGTTGGCGGAGGAGGAGGAGGAGGAGGAAGCAGCAGCAGCAGCAATACTGTATCTGTCACGGGCGGATCGACCTCTGTGGGTGGTTCAGCCACTACCGGAGCAGCAGGAAGGGGCGGGTCCACCGCCACGGGAGGCGGACAGGCAGGAGTCGACGGCGAGGCTGATTACGTGGACAACTTTAAGGAGGAGTCTATCACCGATCTCACCGACGCTGAAATGGAGAAGAATTTCGACAATTACGCAGACTACTATGACAACGAAGACAAAGTCCTGCCTGCTGAGACGGACTTCGGCCAGGTAGAGCTTAGACAATTTACCATAGACATCTTAGAAAAAAATCAGTTAACTGTTCATTAGGGATATCACGATTCTCTAAATCCTCGATTCGATTTTATTTCCGATTTTAGGGTCACGATTCAATTCGATTCGATTCGATTCGATTTTTCGGTCCCTGAGAATGACAAGTTTTTTTTTTCTTTAACAAAGAAACCAAAGCTATATTTAAGGCTACACAAAAAAAATGTTATTTTTATATTTTCAAGTTTTTCTTTAAGAAGATGAGAATGTCCACATTCTCTGGAGAAAGGGGTGCTTTTTGAGCAGTCACAATGTCCGCGGCGTGTGCTGCGCCATTTGCGTAGCGCTCGCTCGTTTGCGTAGCTTAAGGAGAGGGATCTTTTTGACTTCGATGCTCGAGACCATGACATAATTTTGATCGATTTCGATAAAATATCGAAAATGTGACACCCCTACTGTTCATTTTGATCAAGTCCTAAGGTTGCCATTTTTTATTTATGTAAAAAAAAATATATAGTGCATCTCTCAAAGGACGGCTTGATATTAGACGGTGGCTTATTTTTGTAAGGAACATTTGATTGCATTCAGCTCAGAAAAGTGGAAGCATTAGATACAGAGGTCAAATACAGTAATAAAATACAGAATAATTAGTTCTGCCACTCAACCAACTCAACCAAAAGGTATTGAATGAAGCTCTCTCTTACTAATGATATACACTCTATTGCCAAAAGTATTAGCATTTGGGGATGTGAGGTTTGGGTGGAGCTACTTGGCCATGAAAACCCATTCCATGAAGCTCTCTAACTATAAAGTTCTTGAGCTGATCTGAAGACCACGTGAAGTTTGGAGGTCTGTAGTGATTAAATGTAAGAAAGTTGACCTGTCTCTGTCATTTTATGTTGAAAGAGCGAGTTGCTTTCATTCTCAGTTGTTTCAACTGTGTTATAACATTCCTGACAGTTGACTGTGGAATATTTAGTACGACTGAACCTCTGACAAGTAATGGAAGTTATTGGAACCTCACTGGAAGTTCACTGATTAGTTTTTGTTTTTTATGTGAATACTTTTGGCAATATCGTAAACTTTTAGTTTGTATACATTTGCTGGTATTAAGAGCATCATATCTAGTAGAGAGAGAGAGAGAGAGAGTGAGAGAGAGTATTTAAGACGATTCTCACTCTACCAGTTAGCACTAATAATTAGCCTATATTCTGTAGTGTAAGTTCTGTATTAATATGCGCTCATACTATGGCCACAGTATTGTGAGTTCAATTCCTGGATCATGCTGCTTTGCCATCAGCAGCCAGAGTCTGAGAAAGCACAATTGGCCAATTGCCTTTTTTCAGAGCTGGGAATTCAGCGCTTTCCTCAGAGCACACTGGCCTTATGTTCTAAAAGAGATTGTGAATGACTTCATATGTATTGGAGGAAGGGATACATTTGTCCTGACTTTGTCCTCCTAGTATTGAAAGCAACATTAAACTGAGCGAAATTGGCGAAAAAAAATTGGGAGAAAAAACAATGGATGTTAAGTTATACAATATGTTAAGCTATACATCTCTGGAAAACATTAAGAGACCACTTCATTTTCTGAATCAGTTTCTCTGATTTTGGTATGTATAGGAATATATTTGAGTAAAATTAACATTGTTGTTTTGTTCTATGAACTACAGACAACATTTCTCCCAAATTTAAAATAAAAATATTGTCATTTAGAGCCTTTATTTGCAGAATATGAGAAATGGCTGAAATTACAAAAAAGATGCAGAGCTTTCAGACCTCAAAAAATGCAAAGAAAATAATTTCATATTCATAAAGTTTTAAGAGCTCAGAAATCAATATTTGGTGGAATAACCCTGGTTTTTAATCACAGTTTTCATGCATCTTGGCATGTTCTCCTCCACCAGTCTTACACCTTGCTTTCGGATAACCTTATGTTACTCCTGGTGCCAAAAAAACAAAATCAAGCAGTTCAGCTTGGTTTGATGGCTTGTGATCATCCATCTTCCTCCTCCTTGATTATATTGATTGTATTATCCTTGAAAAAAACAGAGGTTTTCAATTTGGTAAAATCAAAGAAATTAATAATTTTTCAAGTGGTGTCTTATTTTTTTCCAGAGCTGTATGTAACAAACAATTAACAACAATTTAATAGCTCAATACATCTAATATACCAAGTCGTTTCTCCATATTTAACACAGAATTCCTCTTTTAAAGACGACTGCAGTCTCAGAGCAAGTTAACCCCTTCAATGCCAGCTTTTTTAGTACCATTTTGCCCTAAAGACCTTCTGAAAAGCCTCTACCAGCATTACTAAGAAATTATGTTCCAATTCACCGTGGATAGAAGCCTCTAGTTTGCTAATAATATTGAATCTGATTTTTTAAAATGCCTATAGAAATATCTTCAGTAGACCTGTCACTTTATCACAATAATTTCTTAGACAATATATACTTTAAACACAAACTGTTAAACAGTATTATTGTATTTTAAATCCATTTTATCCCACTGATATAATGATAAAATGATGGCACTATTATTAATACTATTATAACACCCTTTTAAAGAGCAATAAACTATCAATTATTAGGAATATTCGGACTACTGTTGCACATGCTCACTGTTGGCTGTGTACAGCTGATATATACCATAACTGTAAGACAAAAACCATACACTCTGATCTGAGTTTTGAGTTGTAATTTGTTCTCTGCTGTTTGTAGGTGGATGGAGTCAGAGGAGAGAAGGGGCAGAAAGGAGAGCCAGCCATCATTGAACCGGTGAGTGTTTGTGTGTGTGTTTAGAAAGAGTGAGAGAGTGGCGAAGTGACATCTGTCACTCATAAGCAAACACATCAGGACCGAGAAGGAAAGAGAGAGAGAATAAGCGAGCGAGAGAGTGAGTGAATAACATCTGGGACTTCAGTCTGGCCAACTGCAACACATTAGACACAGTCTAATACTGCTGCCCTCCCTCGTTCAGCTTTTCTTCAGCTTCATTCTCTCCCACAGCTTCAGTCTCCCACAGTCTCTCTCTCTCTGTAACATGATTTTAATATGCTCCCATTTTCTCCCTTTATGCACCACTGAAGAATCCCATGCACCCTCTAGGCCAGGGGTGTTTAATTAGAATTCAGTACGGTCCAGTTAGAGAACATTTAGCCAGGCCAAGGTCCGGACCGTCGCCATATTTAACTTGTGTTATGATTCAGTGCTATATCCTGCATACTGAAGAAGCATAGTGGTTCTGTCTGTGTTTTATAGCTCAGTATATTTCAACAATATTTATTGTTTTAAATATCATACAATAAATGGAAACCCTAACCCTAAATAATTTTACTTATCGAGTCTATTAATGTGAATTGTCAAAATTAGACCTGTCACGATAACAACATTTTCATGACGATATATTGTCCCAGGAATTATTGCAATAAACGATAATATTGTCATTTTAAAGCACCACTATAGAAAAAGCTTAAGACAGTGTGCCACAGTAATAATATACTAGCATAATAATACTATTGCACCATTTTACAGTTAAACTAACTTTATATTATTAAGAGCAGACATTGGGCTTCCAATATAAAAATATTTTAATATCCTAAATAAATAAAACATATAAACCACCCTGGGACTCTGTGGGTTCTGAGAAAACTGCACTAAATATTAAACAGACAAAAAATACAAAATATAAAGTAATAAAATATATATTAATGTAACATTTACATTAATTATTTTTTTAACTCTGCTCACTCTCCCTGCTGCATAAGCTCTGCCTGCACTTATTTTCCTAACCGATAGATGTTGCTGTCTGACAGATTCATCGAGAGCCGTCGAGAGAACAGTGCAGCGCGAGTTCCATGCAGAAACCAGCGGCTGTTATTAACGTCAGCAGAAATTATCGCAATTAAAAAAATGATTGTACGATAAGTCGATAACATAGTTATCGCAACAGGCCTAATCAAAATGATATTGCTATATAATGCGATTTATTCTATTTAATTTGATTTATATTAGATTTAGCCCTGCCTGTCATGATAATAATTACATGAATGACTAATCATACAATATATGGAGAAATGTTTGCTGAACTAAGCCAGAATATCAGCTTTGTTTAAAAACAGCAGTTTTATTTTATTTTAAATGATTACTGTTAGTATGTTTTATAAATGTAGTTATTTTAATTTATTTTTCTAAATTAGCTTTTCTCGCTTTATTCTCCGACTTTATTCTTACCGCCTGCTTCGCCTGTGTGGCTCCGCGCTCTCGCATCTGCACAGACCTGATTGGCAGAGGAGAGTGTTAGGTGATCTTACAGCACACGTGATTGGTCTGTGAGTTTACTGCGCCGCAAAGCATGTTTACCGTAAAGACAAGAAAAGTTCAGCCTCTTTAAATGAACACTGTCTGAATTAAATCCTTCTCAGTAGTTTATCGATTTGTGTCCGGACTGGACAACGTCTGGGTCTGGACCCGGACCGCGGTCCGCCTATTAGTGACCCCTGCTCTAGTCCTTCAGAGAAGGTCTGATGTGAATTTAAACTAAATGAATGGTTAAATCTGTAAATTAAAGTAAATTAGGTAGGTTAGTATGTTAATAGTATGTCAACCTAATATGTAGGTTAATATGTGTTAACTATACTCTATATATAATACAAAATACTGTAGGTTAGCAAGGGTTAACTGTACTGTACTGTATATAATGTCAGTGCTGTAGGTTAACATGGGTTTACTATTACTGTTTACTGTTAATCATTTCCAATTCAGTGTCAAAATGCTTCTGTGCTTTTGCGCTGACCTTGTGTGCAAAAGGAATGGGTTAAAAAACTGCTGTTTCTTAAGACTCTATGCAGTCTTAGTGCTGTAGATGATCGTGGGTTAAGTGGACAGTGCAGATGTTTCCAGTGGTGTAGAAGATATTCTCAGCTATTGTAGGCTAGCTGTGATTTATGGCAGAGTGTGGATATTCTTAGTGCTGTCATTTTTCATGTCTAACCCCAGAACCACAATAAGCAAGAGGATCTGGCACTCTGTGTTTAACAGTGTTTTATGCTCTATACTGAACTGGACAGTTTTGGAGGCTTTTGTTAGAGACTCAGAGGTGATAATGTGTAATAAATGATTATGATTAAACAAACGCTGGAATTGCTTTTAGAGTGGTGTCTTGAGTTTGATTCCCCGGGCTGGACTGGAGCAGACAGCAGTGAAGCAGTGGAGAGTCAGGCGTCTGGTTAATTCAAGCCTGCTGGATTCTCTGGGTGGGGTTTCTGAGGGTCTTTGGATCGTTCTGTCCTAGTGCGACGTAGCGGACCAGGCGGTTTATTTGAGTGTGGTCCAGTTTCTGTCACTTTTGAGTGTTCACTTGCACAGTTTCTCCATCCTGACAGACTCAAAATCGTACTAATCGTACTAATAAACCACAGAAAGCACAAAGCAGATCAGTGCTGATCAGTCATGCATATCAACATTCATTCTCCTTTTCCAACTCGCTTCTTGTCATCCCTCTCCCCATGTGGCTGTTGATTCTAACCAGCTGAGTTTTCCCAAACAAATAGCATTGGGGCGGGGTTAACGGTTGCTTTCTGAGCATGGGAAGTCGAAGGAATGCTTCTCATCCGAGGACAGACTGTCTCATGCTTGGACCCAGATACCCCATTTACACACATATAGTGCGGCTTTTCCCCACATGCCCACCATACTGGCTGACCACTGTCTCAGAAAGCTGGTCAGAAAGCTGGAATGCTCTGATTTTTTCATTAGGAGTTGTGGGACTTTTTGACATTGAAATGCTTTACTCCAGAAAAACTAACTGGTACTCTTCAATGATGGTGGTAAATGGAACCAGGTTTTGTCATGACTACAACACAAGTGTAGCCACTTTATTTACTGTCTAAACCCACCAGTCAACCTACATGTTCCTTTGAAATAGATGATGGTAAAATAGTGGCAAATCTGGAAAAAAACAGTTTTCTCTGAGGTCTGTTTTGACATAAAATGCCCTTTTTAAGCTGAATAGATTTAAACAACATTATTTCTAAGGCGAACTCTTCTAAAATTGTGTTAAAACCATGCCTCAGGCACTGAGCAGTCTTTCAGACGCTTTTAAAGCCACTAAACTCTTCAGGCATCTCGTGGATCCATTTACCACCACTGAGACTAATTTTGACTTAAACATATCTGTAAAAAATGGAGGAACTATTAAGTTCTGTGGAGATTTAAAAATACCAAGCCCATGCCTAAACTGGCCTAATGAAGTCACAGGTTTTGTAACAGTTTCAAAACCCAAATTAGTCAGGAACCTTTTCCCTTGGAAACATTTTGGCCTGGTCATCATGTTCATGTACAGTACATACAATGATAGTAGGAGCTATGATGAAAGGAAAACTTACTCTGCCTGTACTGCATAAGTTAAATCTTGAAGCTCTAGAGGTTCTCTTCAAATCTGGACATAGACTTTGTAGGTGTGACACTATTTGGCCAATCGTGGACACTAACAAGTCCAGGAATGAAAACTGGATTTAGGGTCCAGATTTGAGACCTCTCTTCTGGATCTCAAGGGCCTTTATACCAGTGTTCTTAAAACCTGGTCCTGGTGCCCCCCACTCAACACATTTTTTGGAAGATTGCCTGCTTTAACATACCCACTGCATGTCTCATTAAACTTGTCAATGAGCTGATTAGTTGAATCAGGCATGTTGGGGAAGGAAAAACCTTCAAACATTTGTGTAAATAATCAAGCTTTTAAAGCCACTAAACTCTTCAGGTGTCTTGTGGATCCATTAATCACCACTGTGACACATTTTGACTTCTTTGTATTACAAGATCTGTGGCGATTTGAAAAAAACTCAATCCCATGCTGGATTTGTCCTGATGAAACCACAGGGTTTGTAACGGTTTCAAAACCCATATGAGCTAGGAGCTTTTTTTCTCTTGAAAACATTTTTTCCATAATGTCAGAGAAAAGGCACACAGTTCATGTATAGTTCAGACATCTCGATGATAGTAGGAGCTGAAGTAACCTTCCTCTGCCTGTACCGCTGAAGTTTGCATGAATTTGCATCAAAACCATGCTTCAGATTTAGCAGTACCAGTCAAACCTGGTTAGGTCAATTCACAAAGTGCAAATATGGGCTGCAAGAAATCTTCCCAAGCAATCTACCCAACTCCCAAATATCTAGTTCTTCTGTTTTCTTGTCCGCTTTTCCCTTGTGAAGGGTCATCTTGAGACCATGATTTGGCGTACAGCAGAGACATCGCCCAGAACTGGGAGATCTTTTTTAGAACAGAACTAGAGGAGCTTGTAGATTGTAGAGAGTATTGAAGCTCTTAAAGTTGTAGAGCAGTCTTTAAGTCTTTAAATCTGGACCTTAATTGTAATTTTCAGTCATGGACTTCGTAGGTATGACACTGTTTGGCCAGTCAGGTTCACAGGTGCAAAGACCACACTTAAAACTGGATTTAGGGTCCAAATTTGAAGACCTCTGTTCTGGATCTTAAGAAGCTTCAATCCAGTGCTGACCAAACCTGGTCCTGGCGTCCCCTTGCTTATCACATTTTTGAGGATTTTTACTTTGAATTTGCTTTAGATGATCCATACGTTTACACCACAAAGTACTTGGAGCACATAGGGGTGCAACCAAAAAGGTGGATCATCTAGTAGACCTTGAGAACCAGTGTGAGAACAACTACCTAATGCAGTGGTGGGCAATTCTGGTTCTGCACTGTTTTTGCCTGATTCAACTCACCTGTTAACTGCCAAGTTTAGTATGTCTGTCCAGCCCTGGTTCCCAACCAATCAATGTACCTGATTCTGCTTGAATTGGGCTACAGGTAAACTTTTAGGATAGAATGGCTGTCAACCATTGTTTTTGAACAAGAAAGAAAGATCCAGATATGTTGAATTTTTGAGCTTGTCAGCGTGGCTCTGGGAAGGAGGGTGTGAAGATACTGTGGTTTTGGATCGCTCAAAATGGTCCAAAATATGCTGAAATATGCTGAAATCACACACTTCGCTCTGCAGTTGTCCGCATTCAGACTCCCTTTGTCCAAACACACATACCCGTCCCTCGCTTTGGCTCTTGCCGACCAAAAACAAAGAACGTGTCCCTGCTGTTGTGGCATGGAGTGGCTTCAGGGTGAATACCAGTCTTCACAGATCACTGAAATCAAATCAAAATGTGCACTTCACCCTCACCCACACTTTTTCTTGAACCTTATGCTGCAATCTGGGCCACATCTGTGACCCCAGGTGACTCCAGGAGAACCCGAATGACCCAAACGACTGAGGAACAGTGACCTGGATCAGACCATTTTGGTATTTTTCGGTTTCTCCTGTGAGGGGACTGGTTTATGGGCGAAGTATTCAACCTTTCATCTATTTTACTTTTTTAGTCATGTTGGGTGTGGACCTGGAGACTACCTGCAATCAATGGGTACAGGCAGAGATACCCTCTAGTTGCTTCTGTGAAAAAAAAGGTTTTAGGTTAAGGATAGAACTTCAGGCTAGACTTATGTCATCTTATGAGCTGCTTTGTGGTCAAGGTTGCTAGGGGTTTGAAGCCTACCTAAAATAATTGGGTGTAAGGTAAACATACCCCAGGATAGGAAATCTAAATGATATTTGTCCATGTCTTTCTATATGAATAACTTACAAGAATTTAGGCCTAACTAAATGTACTTTTTACCCTTATAGATAAGATATTAGAAAAAAAATCACTGTTTAAAGTTTCTCAAGGAACTTTTAAGGGGTTCTTAAGTTGTTTAAGACTATGGAAAACCATAAAGTGCTTTGAGGAACCCTTAAGGATTCCTTCGCAGTTACAAGTTAAAGGACCTCAAAAAACATACTACAATATTCTCAAGGACCTCAAAAAACATACTACAGTATTCTCAAGAAACAATTTAACCATTTCAAAGGTTCAGAATTCAATTCAAAAATCACTGTTCATGGGACAACCATGAAATTTGAATAGCATTCATCTGGATCTATTGGTACCTGTTGGGGGTAAACCTATTAGGCAGCAAGTGAACACTGCAATAAAAATGGACAACTTTAAGAATCTTAGACAATTTGACAAGAATCAAACTTTGATGCTAGGCAACTAAAGGATCAGGGGGTCTCTAGAACATCAGACAGGTCTTGAGGGGTGGTCCTGCTTTAAGAAGAATTGCTGTCAACTCGTACCCAAGGCTCGTTGATGCTCACGGAGGCTCCACTTCACAACTTACAGGATATACTCAAACGATCTGCTGCTACATCTTGGTGCCAGATACCACAGTGGCCCTTATACACCTGATAATAATTACTGTGAGCTTTTGTAGAACGGAGGAGCCGAACAGATCAGCAGTTTTCCAAACCTTCTGGATGTTTTCTTTGGTGCAGCGTGTCGATATTTGAAGTCAGAGGGTTTGTGGTTTTGAATGCGAGGTTCTTTGCTGCTGTTTCTTCCATTACTTCCACCACAGTTTCCAGCATGCTTCAGATATTATTGGGTTCGTTGAATCCTTGGCTTTGTTCAGACCTGAACCCTTTAGGAACTCTTCACAGACCCAGTTTGAAAGAATGTCATCTGTGTATCTCTCTGGTTTGAACTGGTTTTCTGTGCACTATAGCTCTAATTTTGAGCTGATTATTCACTTTGAATTGGTTCTTCCATTCTTTATTTAGCTTTAACAGTGTGTGAAACTACCTGCACCATGTTTGCCAGCTGCACAGGCTGGACAGAGCCACCAAGAAGGTGAATTCCATTACATAGAAGTGATTTTGGTATCTCCTACATGAATCGAGGGAAGAAATATCGATCTAATCACAGTCGAATTAACAGAAAAGCCTGTGAACTGGTTTGAAAGACTGCATAAAAAGGCTGTTACATTTTACTCAATGTTTGTGTGCAACAATTTTCTTCAATTTCCCCCAATTTGTAGTGTAAACATCTGTCTGAATACAGAGCAAGTACTGTGTATCTGGATGATGTCCTAATTTTTTTCTTTTTTTCCTATTTCTCTCTCTCTCTCTCTCTCTCTCGCCTGTTCTTTCTTTCTCTTTTTCTCAGGGAATGCTCGTGGAGGGCCCTCCTGGTCCTGAAGGCCCAACTGTAAGTCTGTTTAACTGTGTTTAAACTACATGTTACCCTGTGTACATGTATTTTTGACTTTGCCACACTTGCATGTATGTGTGTCTATGTTTGTCTATACAGCTCTAGAAATAAATTAGAGACTTCAGTTTCTAAATCAGTTTCTCTCTGATTTTACTATTTATAGGTATATGTTTGAGTAACATAAAAATTGTTGTTTTATTCTATAAAATACAGACAACTTGTCCCCTCATGTTAAAAAAATACAAATATTGTAATTTAGAGCATTTCTTCGCAGAAAATGAGAAATGACTTCGAAAAATGCAAAAAAACCCCAAGTTCATATTCATAAAAAACTCAAGTTTTAAGAGTTCAGAAATCAATATTTGGTGGAATAACCCTGGTTTTTAATCACAGTTTTCGTGCATCTTGGCATGTTCTCCTCCACCAGTCTTACACACTGCTTTTGGGTAACTTTATGCCACTCCTGGTGCAAAAATTCAAGCAGTTCAGTTTGGTTTGATGGCTTGTAATCCTCCATCTTCCTTTTGATTATATTCCAGAGCTTTTCAATTTGGCCAAATCTATAAAACTCATCATTTTTAAGTGGTCTCTTATTTTTTCCAGAGCTGAATACAAGTTGTTAAACTCCCTCAACTTTGTTCCACCAACTCACACATTTTTTCCTATAGAAAATCTTCAGAAATCTTAAAATCATAAAATGTAAAATGATTTTTAACATAAAATCAAAAAGAAAAGTTTGAAAGAAAGAAAAGTTTGCTATTAAACTCCAAGCTGGTGTGTCTAAACCCGCTTAAACACACACACACATGTACACACACACACACACTCTCTCTCTGTCTCACAGGGTGCTAAGTTGGCTTGGCACTGTCATATCGTAGCTGCAGGAGATTGAGGATGAGATGTACAGCTGGCAAAGCAAACACGTAGACACACACACACACACACACACAGACAGACACACACACGCACATGTGATATTGTTTATAGCCCGATTCATGAGTTGACTCGCGAATCCATCCCACAGCTCCAAGCCTCAGCAGAGCGAAGGAAAGCATTAAAAAAAAGAGAGAGATTCAGATTCAGCAGTCCAGCTCTGACTTATCCTGACTGACCTCACCGGACCCTCACTCCTGTCCACATGTCCACATGTCTGAGTTCTAGCTCTGTGTAATCACGTGTGCAGTACGTCCTTATAAACGCCTTCTGCTTCTATGTCTAGGGTCTGCCTGGTCCTCCGGGAGCGTCCGGACCCCCTGGATCTGCTGGAGAGGCTGGAGAGAGGGTGAGTAACCGTAGGGAACACGAATCACGATGAAAAACGTTGTGCTTATTTATACGTTACACTGTTATACTGTAGGCAGAAGTATTAAGTATGTATTAAGATACATGTTTTATTCATTGACTTTATTGAGATTGATTAATTCAGACATATTCATCTAAAAGTGTGTAAAATTAAGCATCTAGACATGCAGTCAACCGTTACAGTCATTAATGATAGAACTAAGAACTTGGCTATATGATACATATCACAATACAGAGGTTGAATATATGATTCAATAAGCCAGGAAATATATTTTACGATTGTTTAAAACATATAAAAAACATCATATTCATAAAATCTAAAATAAGGTAATGTTGATTTTTAATCTAATTAGAACAGTGGAATTGGATGAAACAATAGGGTTGCGGCACTTTCCTTCAAACTCATTTAAACCCCTTTGATGCTGCATTGTCGACAGTTCGAAAAGAGGCGTGGCTGACTTTATATTAATGATGCGCAAAAATTATGTTTTTAAGGAATTATGTTTTTGAACATAATTGAACATCGAGTCATCCCGATACAATACATTGGTGATACAGAAAAAAAGAACACATCCAAGTTGTCCTTAAGATTTTTTAAAGATTTTTTAATTATTATTATTATTATTATTATTATTATTATTATTATTATTATTATTATTACTTAGACCAGGGATGGGCAACTGGCGGCCCGGGGGCCGCACACGGCCCTCGTCATCACTCAGTGCGGCCCGCAAATAGATCAAAAATAATTTCATAATTTCATAATTTAAAAAAAAAAAAAAAAAAAAAAAAACGTAATTCTACTTTTGACCGCTAGAGGGCGCTGCCAAACAACCACGAAAATTGACATTGACATCCAGTCCATTGTGAGCCAGCAGGCCAAACCACAGCTCTCTCATTAGCTTCAATAAATGTTGGGCCTCTGTGGTCTAGTTTTCTGCTATTATTGAATGAGCTATTTGCAATCAGTTTTTAAATCTTTTTTGTTCTTTGTTATAAATGAGTTCAAATGCCTTTTGCACTTTTATAAGCAAATGTTTTGTCCTTGTTGCTTATGAAGGACTTGTTATAATGAACTTATTTTACACAGAGGAACTACTGTATTTGCAATCAGTTTTTTAAGCAAACTTTTTGTTCTTTGATATGAAGGACTTCCTTTTTGCACTTTTTTTAAGCAAACGGTTTGTCTTTTGCCGTATTAAAATGCATTAATATGCAGAAAATAGTTGTTGATAAATGTTGGTGCTGTAAACATACAGATATAAATTCATATAAAATTTGTTCTTATTGAAAATCATTTGTAGCGTTTTTCATATTCAATTATTTGAAGTGCGAGGTCATGTGGCCCTCCAATGGTCATGCTGAAAAAAATGTGGCCCTCTCCATCATGGAAGTTGCCCATCCCTGACTTAGACAATGGTATCACCATTTTCAGCACAAAATAAATGAACAAGAAATAAATGATTACATGTGATTGGCTAAAAGGTGTTCTATGAGTGACATTATCAGCCGGTAATGCACTGTATCCGAAGCTCTCTATGTATTACTCCGCCACATACAGGAAACCTAGCAATGATGCAGCGCTTACAAGCCAAACCACACAGCTACAAACAGAGCAGCAATGGAACTATTTTACTTGCTGAGTTTTTATAACCAAACAAATCGTATTTTCTCGTCCTCTTTAATTCAAAATCTTTTAATAAACAGCGATAATGGAACTGTGGTATAATCGCAATAATAGGTTCGTGCTAAAGGAGGCATACACTTAAAACCTGTCTATCTGTTAGAATAAATTAAAAGTGAACTACATTACCCAGACTCCTTTGCTCTCTGCAGGGTCCTCCCGGTCGCCCTGGTCTTCCTGGAGCCGATGGACTGCCAGGACCCCCAGGGACCGTCCTGATGCTGCCGGTATGTGAACCACGCCCGTGTGTTTGGATGTGTGTGTGTGTATGAGTGTGTGTGTGTGTGCCAACTTGAACCTGTTCACCTCAGTGCTGAAGAATGCAAGCCGGATAGCAGGCCGGTGCATCACGCCATCTCCGATGTATGCATGTATGAATGTATTTAGACTGGCGTGCCTGTACACAACACCTGCTCCGAGTGCTGGATCATTCCACGCAGTTCTGCAGGTGATGTGCGAAGCTCTTCAGAACATTAGAATGATGTGTTTAAAACATCACTGGATTTAGAAGTGATACGAAACTGTGGCTTTACCTTTAATCTTCATCCATTACCTGTTTGGTTCAAGTTAATGTATGAAATACACACACTACCAATACAAAGTTTTAGAACACACCTCATTTTTTTACTTATATTTTTTTTATTACTATGTTAATCTTTCTGGAACATCAGTGGTGTTCCTGGGTCATATTAACCCAGTGCGTGTTTAATTATCCAAAAGATATTTTATCTGTTTGTGAATATTTCATTACCAACTCCATTGCTAATTATTTTGTCAATATTTAGTGCAGTGGTCTTCCTTACATCTAACAAGTAGTGGTTCAATTAGGAGAATTCCCCCGTTTTTCATAAAAGAAATTGTAATGTTTCACTATTTAATTACTTTTAAAAAGACCAATAAATAAAAAAAAAAAGAAAAACATTGAAACATATCGCAATTTTATTTTAGTTTAGTTTTTGCAGGGGGCGGTTGCAAATGTGTGAGATTAATCGTTTTCATATTATACGTTGATTACACTAATTAGGACAAGCAGAATTTTTTTTATACTGAAAAAAAATCATTTAAACCATTTTACCTAGATCTTTAAACTTTAAAACGGGTCAATTTGACCCGTAACATAACAGGAAGGTTAAGCTCTTTAGGTTCTATTAGTATCTGTAAATGGTACAAAATTCAGTGTACGAAATATTGTAGTAAACTACCAGATCCTTTAAGGAAAACAAATGAACTATAACTAAACTTTGCAGTAAGGCAGTATTGGTACAGATACTGTTACAGGTACTGCACACTCTACTGTTGCATTTACACAATTACACACATTACGCACATTAAGACTTTCATCATAATAACTAGAAAAAGACACAGAAACACAGAGAACTCTGTAACTATTACAAGTTATAAGTAGCAGTGAATATTGTTTTCTACACCATCAAAAGACTCTTGTAAGCTGTATTAAAAAAGCCTTTAGCTCAGCTTAACATTAGACTGAAGTGCAGAAATAAAGTTATTATAAAAACAGCTTGACTTTTTTACATTTTTAGGGGTGTTATAAAACTTTTGACTGGTATTATACATGAAATATTTATTTTGATACAATAGTATATCAGTGAATCCGTGTTTTGTCATATCAGCCAGAATATGCGCAAAAATGCCCTAAAATGTAATGATATTATTTTAGGGCCATATCGTCCATTCTTAGAATCGCTATTGCAACAAGAAAAATAATCTTTATACCATATTCTGTATAAAACGTTTGTTTATAGAACTTTTAAGTATCTGGGGTCTGTTTAACACCAAAATGGGTTTCAGTGTTGTTTTACTGTTCTCTTTAATTTCTTATTTTCCTTTGTCTGATCTCTTTTGTGTCTCTTCTTCTCTCTTCTCCTTGTCTTGTCTCTTCTCTTCTGTTACATTATCTTTTCTTCTCCAGTATCGTTTCTATTCTCCATTAATATATACGTTTTCTTTTTTCCTAATCTTTTCTTCTCTCATAAACATTTTGTTTATGGAACCTTTTAAGTATCTGCGATCTGTTTAACACCAAAAAGGGTTGCAGTGTTGTTTTGCTGTTCTGACACATGCAAGCCTTAATTTTATATAGACTGTATAGAATAAAATATAGACTATATTATACTTATATACAGTGCTTATCTTACACTCTTTATGAAAGCTGACATTGTATATTAAACTATGGTAATATAGGAGAACCATTTGGAATATAAAATTTAGCAACATATTATTATATACGATTATATATAATACTATACTATATATTATACTTTATACTATTATGTATTATGACTGTTGCTATACACAGTAAAATGTTTTTTTTTTTATTTGTTCTTTAGTAAAGACTGCGGTTCTGTTTAGAATCCTGATATCTCAGAAAACCATTTGGATGCTTAAAACCTCCACAAGTGTTTCAGTCTCATTGCAATACAAATAATCCTAATTTCTGTGCTATAGCTAGAACACTGTTCTCAAGGGTTCTTCTCTGAAGTGAATCTTAATAGAACTAAACACAACTGAAAGAACCGTTCGGGTGTTTGATTTATCTTCATTTGAGTGGACGTATTCCCAGCAGTTGGATGTTGTGTTAGTGTGATGCATGCTGGGTACTGTGACAGAACACTGCAGGAGAGAAAAATCCAAAACGACAAGATTAGTTATTCTGTCCAAACGGATGAGTCAGAGATGAGCAGCGCTGTGTTTCAGAGTGACACGACACAAAACTCATTAAATGCTAGATTTATCCCAGAATTCCATGTTGCGTGCGTGACAGCAGCTCCACAGGTAATATTAATCCCAGTCTTCACGGTCGACAGGGTGTAGCAGGGTGTAGCAGGGTGTAGCAGGGTGTATTAGACACAGCCTGTCAGTGGGATTGTTTTTTTCGTGAGGAAATGTCGGCTCTGAAAGCAGTGTCCGGAGCGCTGAGTTATAGCGACAGTGCGGAAGAGTTCGGCATTAGTAAACCTGTTAAGTAATCTGCTTTTCTAATCGCCTGCGTCCAGCCAGCGGTGTCGAGTGAACCCAGACATTCCTGCTCTCCCAGCTGCAGTGCTCCAGAGTCAGGATTCCAGCTCCGGCACTTATGTTTCGGAATGCTTCTTTCTTTTTTTATAAGAGGAGAGCATTTAAAATGTTGGATTGCTGATGTTCCTCAGCAAGCACTGATGATGTTACAGACCACTGAAATACAGCACCATCATTTTCATCCCCTCTTCTCTTCTCTTCTCTTCTCTTCTCTTCTCTTCTCTTCTCTTCTTCTTCTCTTCTCTTCTCTTCTCTTCTCTTCTCTTCTTCTTCTCTTCTCTTCTCGTCTCTTCTGTTCTCTTCTCGTCTCTTCTCTTCTGTTCTCTTCTCTTCTTCTTCTCTACTCTTCTCGTCTCTTCTCTTCTCTACTCTTCTCTTCTTCTCTTCTCGTCTCTTCTCTTCTGTTCTCTTCTCGTCTCTTCTCTTCTCTTAGTCTTGTTTTTCCTTTCTTCTCCTTGTCTTATTTCTTCTCTTCTACCTAAATCTCTTCTCATTTCTTCTCCTTTAATCTTGTTTTTCTCCTTTAATCTTTTCTACATTAATCTCCTTTTTCTCATTTTATTTCTTCTCCTTTGTCTCCTTTAATCTCTTCTGTTTCTTTAATCTCTTTTCTTTTTGTCTCCTTTAATCTCTCCTTTCTTCTCCTTTAATCTCTTCTCTTCTGTTGTAATCTCTTCTTCTTTCTTCTCTTTTAATCTCTTCTCTTCTAATTTAATATCTTCTCCTTTTTCTCATTTAATCTCTTCTCTTCTACTTTAATCTCTTCTTATATCTGTCAAATTATTTCCCTTTTTCCTCTCTTTTCCCCTCTTATTTTCAATTCCTCTATTCTCCTCTCTTCTCTTTTCCTCCACTTTCATGTCTTTTCCTATTTTCTTTTCTGCCCTTTGCTTCTATTCCCAAAGTTTTGTCTCTTCTCATCTTTTTTTCTATTCTCTTTGATTTTTCTTTTTTCCTTTTCCTTTAATCTCTTTTATTCCATTTTGATCTCTTCTTTTCCTTTTTTTCTTCTCTTTTTGTTCCTCTTTTCTCATAGTTCTGTCTCTTCCTTTTTCTCTTGTCTTTTGTTTCTCTTTTCTTCTCCTTGTCTGATTTTTCCCCTTGTTTTCTTCTCTTCTCTTCTTCTTGTCTCTTCTCTTCTCATTTAATCTCAGATATTCTCTTTTAATCTATTCTTTTCCTTTTTCTTCTAATCTTTTTCTCCTCTCTTCTCCTCTCTCATATTTACGTCTCTTCTCTTCAATTTGTTTTTCTCCCATATTCTCTTTTCTCTTTTTTATCTCCTTTCCCCTCTGGTTGGTGTATTATAAGAGTCTGTAAGAGCCACATGGCTGTAAGAGCAGTGAGCATGTTTAGCCACCAGATGGCAGCACTGGCGAGCAGCCCAGCAGACCCCTCACACACACACACACACACACACACACACACACACACACATACACACATGCATAATACAAAACAGCTGTTGCCTACAAATAATAATAATAATAATAATAATAATAATAATAATAATAATAATAATAATAATAATAATATAAAACTGGATGTTTGTCTTTGATGTTCTCTCTCTCTCTTTCTCTCTCTTTCTCTCTCTCTTCAGTTCCGGATGAGCACAGGTGGAGATGGCGGCCATAAAGGACCTGCTGTTTCAGCCCAAGAGGCTCAGATGCAGGCTATAATGCAGCAGGCCCGGGTAATATATATTATACACACACACTTGCACATATAATATAGTTTACACTGGTGACCTGCTGTATGTAAACGTGCTCATTTCTTTGCTCTCCTGAAGTTGGCAATGAGAGGAGCAACTGGACCAATGGGCTTGACTGGCCGTCCCGGACCTCTGGTACGTTCTCTCTCTCTTTATCTCCTTCTCTTCTGCTATCTCTCTCTATTATTATCACTCTATCTCTCTTTCTAAGTCTTTCTCTCTCTCGGTGTCCCATCACGTATGTTAATGCTGTATGTCATTTGCGTTTCCCAGGGACCTCCTGGTATACCTGGACTGAAGGGAGAGTCTGGAGAGCAAGGAACTCAGGTATAAATAAATAAATAAATACTAGCTGATTGGATGTTAAAATGCTGTTTTTATATTAATTTTGTGTACTGTGCGTATTTTATGGGATCTGGCCTTTAACCCTATGTGTGTGTGTGTGTGTGTGTGTGTGTGTGTGTTTTCTGTTTAGGGTCCCCGAGGTCCAATGGGTTCCTTGGGTCCTCCTGGAAAGCCTGGCAGAAGAGTGAGTGTTTACTTTGTATACATATTTAACAAAAAAAAAAAAAACATATTGCCAATATTGAAGAATATTGAAAGTTTTGGAATTCATATTGACTAAACAATTCTGGATCCTTTTGGTAAAACATTAAAATAGATTTTGAAACAGATAGACCAAATATTAAAATAGATTTTAAAATATTTCGATTAAATGGTTATGAATTATATTTATTATAGATAAAAGGGCCAGAAGCTGGCCTGTATCCACAGTTACTTTCTGCTTGTCTGCTTGAGTTATTGTAATATAGCATCATACAATATTCATCTAAGGTGAAGATAAAGTAGATTTTAACTTTAAATGAAAAGAGGTTTACGCTCTAAATCCATGTAATTCCTTTGTGGACCACTGGGGGGCATCACATGGTCTAAATATACAGTATGTTGGGTTTGGGATGAAAATTGGGGTGTACACTGAATAAGTGTATCTATATGTTGTTTTTTATTTTCAGCAAGGGATAATAACTATGTTATTGATTGTGTGTGTGTGTGTGTGTGTTTTCAGGGTCGTGCTGGATCAGATGGAGCAAGAGGCATGCCAGGACAGACTGGCCCTAAGGTACACATCAGATAAACACATATTTATTGCTATATATGTATATAATCTTAAGATGTTACATGTTAAATATAAATTGTGTGTGTGTGTTTTACAGGGAGACCGTGGTTTTGATGGCCTGGCAGGTTTACCTGGTGAAAAAGGACACAGAGTAAGTCTGCTAATTAAGTCATTAATCACTTATTTATCAACGTTAGGGCTGCACCTAACATTCTCGATTAATTAGACAACGTCTTCTTCGATTAATTGATTATTCAAAAGCCTTTATCAATATTTAGAAACAATTTAAATATGTAATACGGTTAATTATACTATGTTTGAATGTGCTTGATAATACAGCTTTGGTAAAAATTAAGAGACCAATTCAGTTTCTGTTTTTAATCACAGTTTTTATGCATCTTGGCTTGTTCTCCTCCACCAGTCTTACACACTGCTTTTGGATAACTTTATGCCTGCACTCCTGGTGCAAAAATTCAAGCAGTTCAGCTTGGTTTGATGGCTTGTGATCATGCATCTTCCTCTAGATTATATTCTTTCAGACATTTTTTAGTGGTCTCTTATTTTTTTCCCAGAGCTATATAAGAATAAAAATCTTTAATCTTTAAAATCTTTAAAATCACTCCATGGCTGTTTTCATGGCTGTGTCCCAAACCACACACTTCTATATTTCACCTACTGCAATAATGAACGCACTTCTCATTTAGGCACACTATTAGTGTGATAGTGTGTGGTTTGGGACACAGCCCCTGTTTTTTTTTTTTTTTTGTAATGTTTTGACTCATGTTATGCAAATCCACATGTTTTTATAATTGATAGTTAGCTGCTAGTTGCAACTTTATTTCTTTTTTCTTTTATTGCTTATTATTATTAATAATTGTGTTCTCAAAACAGATAAACAATACAAATGTGTGTGTGTGTTTGTGTTTCAGGGTGAGACCGGACCTCAGGGACCTCCTGGACCCTCAGGAGAGGATGGAGAAAGGGTAAGTTGTCAGGTTCTGCTGTTTTAAGGCATTTTACAACAAGTGAATTTTTTTTTTCAGACAGATAATAAGGAGATTTTAACCGTAGCGCCTGAACAGAGGGTGTGTGACTTTGGTCTCAGTTCAGCATGTCTTTATTCTAATATAGGGCTGTGCGATTTAGCGATATATTGCGTATGACGATTGTTTAAGGTGTTTAAATTGAAATTGTGATGCTTATCATCATGTATTTCAATTTAAGAGTCCCCCTTTTACAGTGTAGTTATTATAACTGTGTTTGATATTGATAAGATTCCTTCCTGTGTTTTAGGGAGACGATGGCGAGGTCGGACCCAGGGGTCTGCCTGGTGAACCAGTGAGTATCCCAGAATGCACACACACACACACACACACACACATATATACCCACACAAACACACTTATTATAACAATAATCATATTTGATCTGTGTTAAAAGAAAGAAGACTGTGTTCTACAGTAAAATATAGTGAGTAAAAGAAAGGAGAAATTAGGAGAACATATAGAGATAAAGAGAAAGATAGAAAGAGGAAGTAGAATGCAAAATAAGAACAAAAGGGACTGAGAGGAGTGTAGATAAATAGAGAGATACAAAAAGAAAGAGAAGAAGAAGAAGAGTGAGACAGTGTGGGAAAAGAAAGGGCAGATAGAAAAAATATCTGAAACTCAGCAGTGACACTGTAGTTTTAAACCACATCCACCAGGGGGCTCCCTATCCACACAGTGTTAATCACACACACACACACACACACACACACACACACTGTATATACTAGCAAATGTATCTCTTATTAATTTACTGAATCTAATTTTCTGAATAGTTCATAACAGATACTAAATAATTCATGATGAGTCATGATAATTCAAAATACACTCAATTCAATACTGGAAAAGTCAAAGTGGATAATGGATAATTCTGGATTCATGCTGGATACATAATAATTCATGCTGGATTTAAAAAAAAATATTTATAATACATATTGGATATCGCATAATGTGGACATAGAGTGGATATTAAATAATAAGTTCATAATAAATACTAAGTAATTCAAAATGGATGCATACTGAATAAATCACAGTAGACACTGCTTAATTCAGAATGGATACACACTAAATAATTATGAGCAGACACTGATATATTTAGAGTGGATACATACTGAATAATTCACAGTATACACTAAATAGTTAAAAATAAATACTAAGTCATTCAAAATGCGTGCATACTGAATAATTAACAGTAGACACTGAATAATTCAGAGTGAATACCTACAGAATAATTCACAGTATACACTAAATAGTTAAAAATAAATACTAAGTAATTCAAAATGGATGCATACTGAATAAATCACAGTAGACACTGCTTAATTCAGAATGGATACACACTAAATAATTATGAGCAGACACTGATATATTTAGAGTGGATACATACTGAATAATTCACAGTATACACTAAATAGTTAAAAATAAATACTAAGTCATTCAAAATGCGTGCATACTGAATAATTAACAGTAGACACTGAATAATTCAGAGTGAATACCTACAGAATAATTCACAGTATACACTAAATAGTTAAAAATAAATACTAAGTAATTCAAATGGGTGCATACTGAATAATTAACAGTAGACACTGAATAATTCAGAGTGGATACATACTGAATAATTTACAGTAGACACAAAATAGTTCATAATAAATACTGAATAATGGGTGGATACATACTGAATATGTCATATTGCACACTGAATAATTTGTATTGGACACTGAATAATAATTTAGAAAAGATACAGTATAATAATTTATGTAACTTAGAGTGGCTGCTGAACAATTCATAATGGATACTGAATAATTCATAGTAGTTTATAAGTAATTCATGGTAGGTGCTGAGATATTCATAGCAGATATTGTTTATCTATAGAGGATATTGAAAGGTTTATAGTAGATACTGAATAAGTCATAACAAATATAAAACAATCTATACTAGCTACAGAATTGTTCCTAATGTATTAACCTCTGTTCTTCTTCTTTCAGGGTCCTCGTGGTTTGCTGGGACCTAAAGGACCACAGGGACCGCCCGGACCACCTGTAAGTCTCCAACTTCAAATCAGAATCAGAATCTCTTCTGTACATATAGAGAGAAACATGCAGAAGAAACATACATCTCTAAAATACAGCACAGTGAAAAATGAAGTTTATATACAGTGTAATTAACACAGTATTCAGATGTGCAGCACTGCAGATGGAATAAATCACAGCAGACTGTTGCAGCAGCAGCTGTACGCTGTTTAAAATATGTGCATATCAATAAGCAGGTGAAATTTTGTGTGTTTGGGTGTAATTAGGTGTGTGTGTGAGCTCAGTAAACATCGTTGTTCATGTTTATACAGTTCTAACTAAATCTATAACTCTAAATCATGTTTATAAATCATCTCAGTTTTATTCCAGACGTTTATATGATGAATGAATGATTTGTCTGCAGGGGGTGACAGGAATGGATGGCCATCCTGGTCCCAAAGGAAACATTGTGAGTATTACACACATTGCACAAACACACACACACACACACACACACACACACAGTTTATGCATATTCATGTTCAAACTCATTTTTACATGCAGAACTGTTGTTCTGTTATGTCCCAAGTGCATTAGAATATTATATACAGCTCTGGAAAAAAAATAAGAGAACACTTCAGTTTCTGAATCAGTTTCTCTGATTTTGCTATTTATAGCTATATGCTTGAGTAAAATGAACATTGTTGTTTTATTCTATAAACTACGAACAACATTTCTCCCAAATTCCAAATAAAAATATTGTCATTTAGAGCCTTTATTTGCAGAAAATCCGAAATGTCTGAAATAACAATAAAAAAGATGCAGAGCTTTCAGACCTCAAATAATGCAAAGAAAACAAGTTCATATTCATAAAGTTTTAAGAGTTCAGAAATCAGTATTTGGTGGAATAACCCTGGTTTTTAATCACAGTTTTCATGCATCTTTGCATGTTCTCCTCCACCAGTCTTACACACTGCTTTTGGATAACTTTATGCAACTCGTGGTGCAAAAATTCAAGCAGTTCAGCTTGATTTGATGGCTTGTGATCATCAATCTTCCTCTTGATTATATTCCAGAGATTTTCAGTTTGGTAAAATCAAAGCAAATCAAAGAAACTTTTGAGTAGTCTCTTATATGTTTCTAGAGCTGTATATATTCTATATAGCTTGGCCAACTGTTTCAATTCTGTTTTAGATAAAGGTTAATTGATTGATATTAGTGTCAGGTTCAGCAAGGAAAAGATGCAGAGAGCAAGTGCAAATATAAGTATATTTATTAACAACAAAGAAGCAAACAATTAATAAACCAAAAACAGAAACTTTGGGTAAACAGAAAATAAACGCAACCTGAATTAGGGCTGCAACGATTAGTCGATATAATTGACAATATCGATTTCTAAACATTTTGTCGACTCCAAATGTTAGTTGTCGACTAATTGTCAAGTAGTAGCACTACACAAATAACTGGGGACAAAAACAAGGCCTGCATTTCCAAAAGTGGCCAATCACAACAGATTTCATATTTCCTCACTAAATTTCAGCACCTTACACATTTAAAGGACTATGTTATGGACATTTGAAGGGCATTAAAATCCATTTTTTTTTAGCTTTTACCATTTCTTTTGTTTTGAACCAATAGTAAAAGCTAGAAAGATGAGTCGTACCCACAGCAAGCAGATAGGGAGGGCATGGCAGAAATAAGCATTGACTAATCAATTAATCGGAAAAAATATCTAAAATAATCATTAGTTGCAACTTTAGTACAAACACAAGGTGGGAAAGGAAACAAGGAACACCTGGGGAAAGGTAACGAGGGGGCGGAGCTACAGATTAAACACAGGAACACGGGTGAAGGCTCTAGACGGGAGCAGAGACACAGAAGAACACACAGCAGAACACATGGAGGAGATAAACCAACAGGAGGGCAGTAAAAACACAGAGACAGAACACTACTTTACTAGAACCACCTTTTAATTTTAATTTTACAGTTTTTTCCAAAAATATTGTAATCATTTGCATATATAATCATTTGTCAATGAGTGTATATGCAATACGCAAATGTATAGATCTACTACAACAAAGGCTTACTCTAAACTAACTGAAGCTATAACCTCAGTAACCAAAAAGAAATCATTTGTTGGCACTGAATTTATTTTATAAAAGCACACACACACACACACACATTCTCTCTCTCTCTCTCTCTCTCTCTCTCTCTCTGCACACCTCATTTCTGTGTGAGAACAGTGAGAGGTGTATTTTTAACAGTGTGCTGAGTGCCACAGCCGTGCCTTTCAATCAGAAATAAGTCCACACTGTGGGAACGTGGATGCCTGATATAGACACACACTCACACACACACACACGCAAGCACCCGCCCACACTAGAAGTGATGCAAACCTGGGACACTTTTTCTCATTCTGGTCAAACCCACACACACACACACACACACACACACTACTCACACACATTGGGGAGGGTGACAACCTGCATTTCAGTGCAGTCAGAGACAGCTAGCGCTAATGAGCGTCAGTCTGAGCGCATGTGTGTTCATGCAAAAGAGAGAGAGAGAAAGAGAGAGAGCAAGCCATGGCTTCTCCATCATATTATATAGTAATGCATTGAATATAGTACCACGCATATTATTTATGAGTGAATAATGTATACGTAATAGTGCAATGTAATACGGAGTAATGTGCACATTACATATACAGCTCTGAAAAAAAAAAAAAATATATATATATATATATATATATATATATATAATTAAGAGATCACTTCAGTTTCTGAATCAGTTTCTCTTATTTTGCTATTTATAGGTTTTCTATGAACTACAGACAATATTTCTCTCAAATTCCTCATTATTATATTGTATCATTATTATATTATATAATATTGTTATTTAGAGCATTTATTTGCAGAAAATGAGAAATGGCGCTGAAATAATAAAAATGATGCAGAGTTTCAGACCTCAAATAATCCAAAGAAAACAAGTTAATATTTATTTAAGTTTAAAGAGTTCAGAAATCAATATTTGGTGGAATAACTCAGTTTTTTATGCATCTTGGCATGTTCTCCTCCACCAGTCTTACACACTGCTTTTGGATAATTTTTTAAAGTGATTTCTTATTTATTTTCCAGAGATGTATGTCTATATATATTGCGTATAATGTCCCACCAGTTTTAAAAGCCTATGTTCAATTGTGTAGACTCAAATTATATTATATTACACTAATAAAAGTGGCATTCTATAATAATTGTAGTAAAAATAATAATGACCTGCCCCAGACATACATAATAATAAAAACAATATAATAATATTTTTTCTCTTTCTCAGGGGCCTCAAGGTGAGCCTGGCCCTCCTGGACAGCAAGGAAACCCCGGAGCTCAGGTAAGGATGAGGCCACGCCCCTCTCTGAAACAGATGCACTGATTGGGTTAATGCTGTGACTGTCCTTCCCTTCTATTTTCCAGTGCAGAATACTTGATTTTTGTGGTATAATATATATTATAATACACTGGGACGGAAAGCTGTAAATATTACAGGTATTCTGCAGGATTTCTCTGTCATTTCTGTGTGGAAAGTGGAGATTTCAGCACTGTGTGTTCCCTCACTCTTCTTTCTTTACTGCACACTAGAGAGACAAGCTTAAACAAACTCTGCTTGATTCCACTATAAAATGCAGCAGATCCAGATGTGTCTGTGGAAGTGTGCACCTCTGGATTAATGACTGCAGTAAAAAAGGCCTTTTATATAAGAGAAAAGATAACACTGGTGTTTTTCACAGGGACTGCCAGGGCCTCAAGGAGCCATTGGACCCCCTGGAGAGAAGGTAATTCAAATGTAGAAATATTTGTATTTATGTGAAGTGAATTTAAGTGAATTAATAAGTGATCAAAATTTTATAAGTAAATTAAATAAGCTGAAGTGAATTGGAATAAGGGAGTTGAAGTGAAATAGAGGAAAGTTATTTAATTGAATTTAAGTAAACTGATGTGAAGTCAGGCCTAATGTGAATTAAACTGAATTCAAGCACATTTGAGAGAAAACATTTCAATTGAATTGGAATAAGTTTGAAATTAACTAAAGTGAAGTGAACTGAATTGAATTTGAGTAAAGTGAAGTGAATTGAAGAGAAGAGACTTGAGAGCGAGTTCAATTAAATTAAATTGAGTTAAAAGTGAATTGGTGATAAGAGAATTTAAATGAATTGGTGTAAAGTAAGTAAAGTGAATTGAAATTAACTGAAAAATTTGTGTGGGTTGAACTGAATTGATTTTTTTGTAAAACTGAAGAGAATCAAAATGAATTTAAGTTAATTAAATTGAATTGAGTTAAAAGTGTACTGGTACTGGTACTGTAATTAAAAGTGATTAAACGTGATTTAAAGTAAATTGAATTGAGCTACATTCATTTGTGTGAATTGAACTGAATTGAATTTGTGCAAAGGGAAGTGAAGTGAAGTGAATTTAATTACATTGAATTAAGTTAAAAATGAATTTGCAAAAAGTTAATTGAACTGAATTGGATTTAAGTGAATTAAAGTGAACTGAAATGAACTGAAGTGAACATGTGTGAATTTAACTGAAATAAGGGAAGTGAATAGAAGAAAATTAGAGTCAAATGAATTAAATTAAACTGATTTAAAAGTGAATTGGCGAAGTTAATTGAACTAAATTGGATTCAAGTGAATTAAAGTGAATCGAAATGAATTAAAGCAAACTTGTGTGAATCGATCTAAATTAAATTTTAGTGGAAGTGAATTGAAGAGAATCCCAGTAAATTTATGGTAATTAAATTAAATTGAGTTGAAAGTGAATTGGCGAAACGTTAATTGAACTGAAGTAAATTAAAGTGAATTGAAATGAATGGTAGTGAATTTGTGTGAATTCATTTGTTAAAGTTTAAGTGTAGTTATTTTATATTTAATTAATTAAAATTTTATTGTTTTTAATATCATTATATTTTATTTAATTCAGTTGTTTAACATTGATGTTTTCAACCACAGGGACCAACAGGGAAACCAGGGTTGTCGGGCATGCCGGGAGCTGATGGACCACCTGTGAGTACACACACACACACACACACACACACACACACACACACACACCCTGAGACTGCTGACAGTGTGCTAGAGGCAGGTGTCTCTCAGCAGTCCGGCAGGTGTAGAGAGAGAAGGACAGCAGATGACAGCAGGAGAAAACACCTGTCAGATCCAGAGCAGAACGAATGAGAGAAAAAAGAGAGAGAGAGAGGTTTATTCTCTCTGGTCTGAAGCTACATAGTGAATGGTGTTTTAATGAAGCTCAGGTTTTGGCAGCTGTATAGCTGAATGTGATATTAGTGGACTTGGCTTGTGTTAGTTAATCGGCTAATGTTACAGATCAGCTTTTATTGGCTGTGGTGCATTAACCCTTTTAACCCTATTATACTGAACGTCTCTCTGGCAGAACATTCAGAGACATCCTCTGACTCCTTTAAATCCTTCACTAGAGCGTTTAACAAACCTGCGAATAGGGCTGTGTATTGACAAGAACCTGGCGAGACAATATGTTTCATGGTACAGGGGTTACGATACAGTGTATTGCAATATATTGTGATTCTCTAAGCAATTCAACATATTTTCAATGTTAATTGAGGTAATAAACTCAGAGAGTATGGCACATGCAAGACACAGGCTGATTGCATACTTCTGAGGACAGGAGGATGCGGGACTTTTATTCTGTAGTTGGAACAGCTGTGTACTTGATGACTTCACCCTCTTAAGGGAGAGAAAAGTGTTGTTCCAAAAACATAGGAGCACATTTGTTTTTACATTTTTTGAACAAATAAACCACATATCAGAACTTAAATAACTTAAAACTGTATTTTATCACACAGCAGTGCTATTTTCAAAACGTAACTTAGCATAACATACAGGTATAATCTTTCCTCCACCAAAACTGTTATGAGGTTCCAGTGGTCTAAAGGGCTGCCACTATGAGCAGGAGGTCGCAGGTTCAAACCCCCGCTCATGCAGCTTTGCCATCAAGCTGCCGGCGCTCAGAGGGAGCAAAATTGGCCCGGCTCCCTCTGGGTGGGTACAGTAGATGCCACTCTCTCCCCACATCACTCCTAGGGTGATGTCCACAGCACAGGTCGTCTGTGAGCCGATGTATCAGAATCGAGTCGCTGCGATTTCCTCCGCATCAGGAGCAGCTCGAAAAGAAGTGGCTCTCAGGCTTGAACACAGCTGTTCAGTTCATAAAAAAATATTTCACTATTGTCATCCTAATGGGATCAGTTATGTGCTTTTTTGGCACATAGTTAGACACAACATTTTAAACAAATTTTTCAAGGACATTTTCCGCACACACACACACACACATTTATGTGGTATAGATTGAATGTTAATGTAATAAATTAATCTAATGATTTCGTCTAATCTCATCCACAGGGCCACCCAGGCAAGGAAGGACCTTCTGGTGAGAAAGGAAATATGGTAAGAAAAAATATATACTTACTTACATTCTCACTCGTTCTTCTCAAGGCATTTCAGGCACTTCTTATCATTGATTGGGATCAAATGATTGGATAATCGTACATAATCAATGTGTGTATAATCAGACTCACACTCTCATTCTCTTGCTTTCTCTCAGGGACCCCCTGGAGCTCAGGGACCAATCGGCTATCCTGGACCCAGAGGTGTGAAGGTAAGCCCTGAACTCGACTACTCCCAATTTTCATACAGTATTGCATAAGTAATTAATTAATTAATCTCTAAGTCAGTACATCAATCAGTAAATACATCTGTCAATACATCAATTAGATAGTCAGTTTGTAAATATGTTAGCGAGTTAAGGAATCATTTAATTAGTCAGTCAGTCTGCAAATCAGTTAGTCAGTCTGTGAATCTGTCAGTCAGTGAGTCAGTGAATCATTTAGTCATTGAATCAGTCCTGTGGTCAATCTTTGATTCAGTCAGTCAGTTTGTCAATTTGTGAATCAGTCAGTGAATCAGTCAGTCAGTCATTGAATCAGACAGTCATTGAATTAATCATTCAGTCAAACTTTGAAATCAGTTGTTAAATCAGTCAGTCATTGAATCAGTCCTTCAGTCAATCTTTAAATAAGTCAGTCAGTATGTAAGTCGATTTGTAAAGCAGTCAGTCAGTCATTGAATCAGATAGTCATTGAATCAATCCTTCAGTCAATCTTTGAATCAGTTAGTCAGTCATTGAATCAGATAGTCATTGAGTCAATCCTTCAGTCAGTCTTTGAATCAGTTAGTCAGTCATTGAATCAGATAGTCATTGAATCAATCCTTCAGTCAACCTTTGAAGTCAGTCGTTAAATCAGTCAGACCATAAGATAATCAGTTAGTCACTCAGTGAGGAAGTCATTGAATCAGTTTGCCAGTAGATCAGTCATGAGTCATGAGAATTGTGAATTAGACAGCCATTGAATCAGTCCTTCTTTGTAGTCAGTCAGTCATTCTTTGAATCAGTCAGTCAGTCAGTACATCAGTCAGGCCATCACTGAATCAGTCAGGTTGTGAGATAATCTGTGAATCAGTCAGTCAGTCAGTCGGTGAGGAAGCCATTGAATCAGTTTGCCACTAGATCAATCATTCAATCAGTCACTCAGTGAGTCACAACAACAGTTGTCAGTTAATCAATCAATCAATTAATTAATCAAAAATTCATTAAATTAAATCACTCCTCCCATTCAATCCAGACAGTTTAGGCAGAAGGGTTTCTCCAGAGTTGAGTTTATTTAGTTAATCCACAAACTGTTTGAAAGGAGTCATTTTAAGAGTTTGGCTGGTGATGAACAGTCTCAGCGTCAGGTCTCTCCTCTGAGGGTGGAGATTAGAGCTGTCTGTCAAGCTGCTCTAGAAGTGAATGCAGTTAAGACTTTGATCCTGCAGCCTGACCTTTCACCCCACTGTCCAAATTCACTGTGGAGCATCAGAACAGTGATTTTAGCTGCAGACTGAACAGGAACTTTACTGAGCACTGTTCTCTAATCTCCTGCTCTATCTCTCCAACTCTCTCTCTCTCTCTCTTTCTCTCTTTCTTTCTTTTCTTTCTCTTTGTAGGGAGCTGATGGAGTCCGTGGGCTGAAAGGAAACAAGGGTGAAAAGGTATGGAATATGTGTATCTCTCTGTCTGTCTGTCCGTCCATGTCAGTTTAATGCGTTTTCTCTGTTTTGTTAAAATTTTATGACTTGATCCTTAAAGTAATGTTTTAAAAATCAGGTTTTTCCCAGAAAAGGAATGGTCTGAAGCCAAGAAAGAAGAAATGTTTTATTATTTTATTAAAAAGTTTCATCTACTGAGAGTGAGAGAGCCAGAGTCCACAAATAGATGTTTCTATGGAGACAGGGATGGTCCGATTAGGGGCGTTTCTTTGTCTCCCAGAACTCTAAGCGTGCATCGTGAGATGTACTGAGACTGGGGCAGGATATTGAGCATGAACCATCTAACCAGCCACATTTATCTACATTGTTAAAGGGCAGGGTAGTGAGTATTGAACTCACAACCCTGTGAATAATCACGCCATGCTCTAACCACTGACCATTATCTACCCTTTTAAGGGCCGGGTAATGAGTATTGAACAAACTCGCCTATGAGTAACAGCCCTATTCTCTAACCACTAACCATTATCTACCCTTTTAAGGGCTGGCTAGTGAGTATTGAACCCACGACCCCGTGTATAACCACCCTATGCTCTAACTACTGACCATTATCTACCCTTTTAAGGGCCAGGTAGTGAGTATTAAACCCACAACCCCGTGAATAACCACCCCATGCTCTAACCACCCACCAATACCTACCCTTTTAATGGCTGGGTAGTGAGTATTGAACCCACAACCCCATGAATAACCACCCCATGCTCTAACTACTGACTGTTGTCTACCCTTTTAAGGGCTGGGTAGTGAGTTTTGAACCCACAACCCCGTGAATAACCACCCCATAAACTAACCACCCACCAATACCTACCTTTTTAAGGGCTGGGTAGTGAGTATTAAACTCACAATTCTGTAAAAAAAAAAACAGCCCCATGCTCTATCCACCACCATTATCTAGCCTTTTATGAGCTAAATAGGGAGTATTGAACCCATGACCCTGTAAATAACAGTCCCATTCTCTAAACAGTCACCATTATCTACCCTGGTAAGGGCATGACATTGCGTATTAACCCATTTCCCTGTAATCAACAACTCCATTCTCTAACCACCCACCATTTTCTACCCTTTTATGGGCTGGGTGGTGAGTAATGAACCCACGACCTTGTCAATAACAGCCCCATGCTATAACCACCCACCATTATCTATCCTGTTAAAGTCAGGTTATTGAGTATTAACCCCACATTCATGTGATCAACAACTCGTTGCTCTAAAGAGCCACAGTTATTGTCCCTCTTAAAAGCTATGTAGTGGGTATTGAATCCAAAACCATCTGATCAATATTGCACAACTTCTACCTGTCACCAATGTCCTTCCTGTTTATACCAGTGCTCTAACCAGCGACCATTATCTACCCTGTTAAGGGCATGATAATGAGTATTGAACCCACAACGTTGGGAATAACAGCCCCATTCTCTAACCAGCCACCATTATTTACTCTGTTCAGGCCATGATAGTGAGTTTTAACCCCACGTCAGTGTGATCAGCATCCCTATGCTCTAACCACACACCATTATCTAGCCTGTTAGGTGCTGGGTATTGAGTATTGAACCCACGACCCTGTGAATTGCCACACCATGTTCTAACCAGCCATCATTATCTACCCTGTTAAGGTCAGGGACTTGAGTATTAACCCCACATCCCTGTGATCAACAACCCCATGCTCTAACCCCCTCACCATTATCTTACCTCTTAAGGACTGGCTAGTGTTTATTCAATCCAACAACCATCTGATTAATATTCAAGGAAATCTACCTGTTTTTGATAATATTGAACCCACAACCCTCTGATCAATAACCATTTTGCTTTAACCAGACACCATTATTCACCCAGTTAAGAATTGATCTTCAACCCTGTGATCAATGACCAGTGTTCTAACTAGCCACCAGTACCCTTGCCAATAACCATAACCTTCTGAACAAAAATAAACTTATTTAACCCAGTAAAAACAACTTATTATTCCCTTTTAATCGAACCCACAACCATGTTATAAATCATTCTTGAATAGTGTTCTAACCACCTTCCCTGTTGGCAATGGGAATCGAACCCACACACCTGTGATCTGTAGGGTTGTTCTAACCAATGATCCTGTTTAGGTCTGGATATCTGTATTGGGTCTCTGTCTGGGTATCAAACCATCAACCCTAATCAATAATCAATAATCCAGTGTTCTCACCACTAAGCTTATAGACCAGGGGTTCACATCCCCAATGCCAGAGGATACCAAGAATGTTCTATGATAAGCTAAACACTTCTTAACTTAGCTTTGTATTATCTTTGCTAAAGACCTAAACTAAAGGAACAAACTTTAAAACCCAAAACCAGCTCGGCTGATTGACTGTTCGGGTTTGGGAAATGCGTGAATGAGGTCAACACAGTTTGCCGTTCCTTGAATTTTCTGACAGATTTTGTTTTCTTTTTCTCTCTTTCTCTGTTCCTCAGGGAGAAGACGGTTTCACGGGCTTTAAAGGAGACATGGGTATCAAGGGTGACAGGGTAAGACATTGTTTACTGTCACCAGGTTTGTTTACCGAGGCTCTTGCACTCCTCGCGCTACAACCTCTCCGGCTTTAGAGCTCCGCTCAGTTCAGCAGCGCCGGTAAAAAAGAGCCACCTTAAAAAACTCACAAAATCAGCACATGGTGCATAATGTGTGCTATCTGTCATAGCTGTTAGATCCATATGCAGTTTGAAGCTGCCTGAGAAAAAAAACGACCTGAAAAAAAAAAAGCTCAGAATATCCATTTAACCTGTTTAGGATTCCTGTTTGAATGCAAACAGGAATTTTCTGTTTACTGGAAAAAAACACTTAAAGTTCTTATTTTTAATATAAAAGCTATAAAGTGTGTGGAAACACTCTTAAATACAGAGTCCTGCTGCTGATGCCCCCCATAAATACAGTAAAAAAATGGACCCAGCTGACTAAAGCATGGGAACAAGATAATTTAGGCAATATTTAGTAAGATCTCATTCCATTATCAATGACTCCATGTTCGCATGCCTTGTAGGCATCTCATTCCCATACTTTAATACGTTTTAATAAGTTGTGACAATGACTTGATTGTCTTGATCCCATTTTTAATGCCTTTCTATGCCTTGGCCAAGACATAAGATCTTGTTCCCACACCTTACTTAGTTGAGGCAATGACTTAAATGTCTCATTACCACTCCTTACCATAAGTAGTATTTATCTAATTTCCACACCTTACTAAGCTGTGATTATCTTATTCCCACACTGTGACATGGGATGTCATTCCAATTAATTTGTTTTTTGGCCACACGCCTCACATAGTTGTGGGTTATGATTTAATTATCTCATTCTCGCACCTTGCTAAGTCATGGCCACAACTTAATTATCTAGTTTCCAAGCCTTTTTCTGTATAGCTTGAACAAGACAAAGGATCTTATTCCCTCACTTTAAGTTGTTCCAATGAATTATCTCGATCCCATTCTTAATTATCTTGTTCCCATGCCTTTTTACGCCTTGCCCATGACATAGGATCTTGTTCCCACACCTTACTTAGTTGTAGAAATAAATTATGTTGTTCCCACACCTCACCATGTCACCATGACTTTTCACAAAATAGGTAATCATATAATCACCTTACACAGTTGTGGCAATTCTTTAATTTTCTCATTCCGACTCTTAACTAAGCTGTAATTATCTTATTCCCACACCTTACTAAATTGTAATTATCTCAATCCCATGGCTCAGTTATGACAAAGGATGTCAATCCCAAACCTTAATAAGTCATTGAAATCAATTCAGTTTCTTAGCCACATGCCTTTCTTAGTTGTGGGTTATGATTTAATTATCACATTCTTGCACCTTGCTAAGTCATGGCCACAACTTAATTATCTAGTTCCCAAGTCTTTTTACTGTAACTCTTGAACAAGACAAAGGATCTTATTCCCTTACCTTGCTAAGTCATTCCAATGAATTATCTCAATCCTATTTCTAATTTTCTTGTTTCCATGCCTTTATGTGCCTTGGCCCTGACATATGATCTTGTTCCCACACCTTACTTAGTTGTGGAAATAAATTATCTCGTTCCCACACCTCACTATGTCTTGGCCGCAATAAAGGTACTGATTTAAACACCTTACAGAGTTGTGGTAATTACTTTATTAAACTGAGCTGGAATTATCTCAGTCCCACACCTTGCTTCATCATATCAATCCTTTTTAATTCATTTTATTCAGAATTAACAACACATAAGCAGGTGCCTGAATACTTTCTTCTATAAAGTATCTGTTGTAATGTGTTTTATTATGTTAGCTTTTTAGCTTCTCAATATCAATATGATTATCATTCGTATCATTTAATCGTCCTGCCCTTAAAGTAACTCAGGGATAAACAGAAGTGTTTAGCAATTTAACCCACTGGATTACAATGCAGTTTCATTCAGGAGTCACTGCGGACACTACCTGTCAAAGCTTCTTTAACACACACACACACACACACACACACACACACAAACACGCAGCAGCTCTAAGGGGATGTAACCTTTAAACAACCTGATCGATCTGATGGATCGCTGTTGTGTTGACATTTTTCTGAAGTGTGTGATTATGGGCAATGAGCAAACACTTCTCACTCCAGCTTTGAGTGGGCTGCACTTCAAATTATATCAACCACACACACACACACACACACACACTCAAACAGACAAACACACACACATCTTGCTGTCATTGCCCATTATATCTAAAAAAAATGACAGATTTTAGGTGTCATAAACCCTTTTATGCATGCATGCACACAAACAGACATAAACACACACACAAATTTTTCTCTGACAGATTTAATTACTGCCGATATGCTAGCATTTAGCTGCCAAACTCCTCATACTTCCAGAAAAAAGTGAAAAAAAGAAGCATACACACTTTCACCCACTCTCTCTCACACACACACACATGCAATACAAAGCACACACACATACGGGTTTGACAGTGACAGTAAGAAACAGAAGCACTTCAGTCAAAGCAAATATGTAGTGCTAATTAAACAGAAGATGAGAGAGATGTAAATCGATTGATGTTTCCAAGATCAGTCAGTACTCAATATTTTAGTAATATTTAATACTTCATCTTAAAGATTTTAATATAAGTACTGTTAACTGTTTAAGATTTTAATTACTATCAATCAATATCACAAGTTTATCTTCAGTATAAATCAGTGCAAAGAATCCAGTATTAGTATCAATCACGACTCAATGTCAGTGCCAGTAACAATTAATACTTATGATTTTAATATTAGTATCAATCAGTACTTACAATTTCAATATTAGAAGTGATCAATGCTCACAATTTCAATATTAATATGAATTAGTAGTCACACTTTAAACATCAGTATAAATCATTACTTAAGATTTCAATGTCAGTATCAATCAATACACACAATTTCAATATCAGAATAAATCAGTAATGATAAATTTAATATCAGTATCAATCAATACACACGATTTCAATCTCAGTATAAATCAGTACTGATAAATTCGATATCAGTATCAATCAATACACACAATTTCAATATCAGAATAAATCAGTAATGATAAATTTAATATCAGTATCAATCAATACACACGATTTCAATCTCAGTATAAATCAGTACTGATAAATTCGATATCAGTATCAATCAATACACACAATTTCAATATCAGAATAAATCAGTAATGATAAATTTAATATCAGTATCAATCAATACACACGATTTCAATCTCAGTATAAATCAGTACTGATAAATTCGATATCAGTATCAATCAATATACACGATTTCAATATTGGTATCAATCAGTACTGATAAATTCAATATCAGTATAAATCAGTATAGATAAATTTAATATCAGTATCAATCAATACACACGATTTCAGTATTAGTATAAATCAATACTCAAATTATTAATATGACTATTTGATTGTGTGCTTGTGTGCGTGTGTGTGCGTGTGTGTGTGTGTGATGTAGGGTGAGCTGGGAGCTGCTGGACCCCGAGGAGAGGACGGTCCCGAGGGACCTAAAGGAAGATCTGGTCTCCCTGGAGATGCCGGACCACTTGGACCAACAGGAGAGAAGGTGTGTGTGTGTGTGTGTGTGTGTGTGTAAAATTGTCGGAGGAAAAGTCACAGCTCTCTATTTTGCTGTCTATGTCTTTTGTCTGTCTCTCTCTCACTCTCTCTCTCTTGTTGATCTGTTTTTGTTTACTTGTTTGTTTTTAGGGTAAACTCGGTGTCCCTGGGTTGCCAGGTTATCCTGGACGGCAAGGTCCTAAGGTAAATCCCCCCCAGTTACTTCATTACTATTCATAAATGTACTGTGCGTGTATGTAGCTGTGTGTGTTTATGTGTGTGTGAGAGCGTGTGTGTATGAGTGTGTGTGTGTGTGTGTGTGTGTGGGTGGGGGTGCGGGTGTGTGTTAGAAAGTTTGAACTTTCTGATCAAAGCTAATCGGATTTACCCATAATGCTGTGTGCTGTCAGCACTCCTCTCAGCCGTGACCCGGAATGCCCTGCTGCAGCAGCACTTTCTTCTCCTCCGTACCGCTCATCCCTCTCTCCCCCTCTTTGATGGACATGTGAATAACTCTCTCTCTCTCTCTCTCTCTCTCTCTCTTTCTCTCTCTACTGCAGGGTTCTCAAGGCTTCCAAGGATTCCCGGGAGCCAACGGAGAGAAGGGCACGAGGGTATGGCAGAGAGATTTAATCTCATACAGTTGCTTCAGTGATGTGGGACTCTGGACTGGGTTTAGTCCTTCAGCCATTTCTGTCCAAATTTACAGTTCTGTAAAAATGGAACAAATTAGAACACAGCCGATTTTAATTTTACCAAAACTTGAAAGAAGAAGCACAAGGTTGTAGTTTCTAATGACAGTGACAAGTTAACAAAATTAACAGTGAGATGAAGCACAAGGTTGTGGTTTCTATTAAAGTAGCCACTGAGTGGAAGCGCAAAGTTATAGGTTTTATTTAAAGTTGACAGTGAGATGAAGCGCAAGGTTGTGGTTTTTATTAAAGTAGCCATTGAGTGGAAGCGCAAGATTGTGGTTCCTAATAATGTTGACAGTGATGAAGCTCCAGGTTGTGGTTTCTAACAAAGTTTGAAGTACAAGGTTGTGGTTTCTAGCAAAGTTTGAAGTACAAGGTTGTGGTTTCTAACAAAAGAGCCATTGAGTGGAAGCACAAGGTTGTATGTTTTAATAAAGTTAACAGTGAGTATGAAGAATAAGGTTGTGGTTTAAATTAAGTAGCAACTGAGTGGAAGCGCAAGGTTGTGGGTTCTAATAAAGTGTGAAGTATAAGGTTGTGGTTTCTATCAAAGTATCCATTGAGTGGAAGCGCAAGTTTGTGTGTTTTAATAAAGTTAACAGTGAGTTTGACGTAAAAGGTTGTGGTTTCTATTAAAGTAGCCACTGAGTGAAAGTGCAAAGTAATGGGTTTTAATAAAGTTGACAGTGAGATGAAGCGCAAGGTTGCGGGTCCTAATAAAGTTAACCCTGAGTTTAAAACACAAGGTTGTGGTTTCTATTGAAGCAGCCATTGAGTGGAAGTACAAGGTTGTGGGTTCTTAAAATAACTAGAAATACTAGGCTGTAGTTTGTAATTAAGTGGTTGAAGAGTATAAGCAATCGTATTTTTTTTTTAATGAGGCAGGCAGTGAGAAGATACTGAAGGTTGTAGTTTCTAATAAGGTGGACAGCGAATTTGAAGCACAATGTTGTGTTTTCTAATAAAGCTGACACTGAGATGCACCAGGTTTTGGTTCCTAATGAAGATGCCAATGAGAGGAAGCATTGATTATGGGTTTTAGTAAAGATATAAAGCAAGAGGATGCCTTTGTGGTTGTGCTTTCTAATAAAGTTGACAGTAAGGCTGAAGTACAAGGTTGTGGTTTCTAATAAAGCGGACAGAAAGACTCATTTTCTTTCTTATTTTTAGCCGTTTGTTAGATACCGAGTGTACTCCCAGGTTTGATCTTGCGTCAGATAATAAGCAGGTCAGCAGTTGAAACAACAAACCTGTGGGAAAACAAACATTATCGAGGTGGTTCTCACAGTGTTCTGCTGGGAAGAGTGAGAGGTGGGTTCGCGATGTGTTTTCCGTATCTTTCCGCAGCCCGTTATCCTTTCATCAGGCGCGCAACAACGCAGCACGTCACTCTAATGTTTAATTCCAGTTCATTATGTTTGAACTGAGAGAGATAGTCTGTCACCATCAGAGAGACAATCCGCACATGAACGTCATTAGACAAAGCTTCTTATCGTCTTGGCCCATTAAACACACACACTCACGCACTTCGTTTCTTAGCGTCGTCTTAGCGCACACCCGTCTCCCTCCTTATTAATATTCAAGAAGCGCTTTGTTTTCTCTTTGGACTACTTTTCCAAACGCTTCTTCTTTGTTTCTGAATTAATCACGATGTTTTCTCTCGCCATGAACAAACCAAGCCAGACGGATTCCCGAAAACTCAGGCAAAGAAAGAAGAATCTAATTATGTCGGACGTGCGTCCATTTTTCACGGCTAAACCCAAGATAAAGAAAAGCAGAAAGTCAATTCAGAACTCCCTAACGTTCACTTATTAGACGTGAGAACTGAAAGAACGAGCTCATATTAGTCAGATGGGTGATTTGATCCAAGTAGGTTCCAAGACCTCACAGATCAAGAACCATTTACATGTAGTTTTATTAAGGGAGTGTTATTTTTTGTGTGATCCATTATAGTATTACATACTGTACAGTTATTACATATTAGTAGTCTATTAATAACAAAACACATCCTTTTATAAGTGTCTAAACTGAATTATAAGATCAGATTTCATTACATTACATTGTATTTAGCAGACGCCTTTTTTAATCAAAAAGCCGCTTTCAAATAATGAGCTACATAAACACTAAAGGACATACTGTAGAAGTCCAAAGCAAAAAAAAAAGTAGAACATTTAGCAGGACCTGAAAGAAGCCAGGAGAGTAATATTGGGATAGAAGATAGAAGAGGAAGAAAGGATAGAAGAGGGAAAGAAGGAAAATAGTTTAGAAGTAGTTAGTTAGGGGTTAGAGGTGTTAAGGGAGTAAGTGCTCTTTGAAGAGCTCTGTCTTCAGGAGTCTCTTAAAGATAGCGAGAGATTCTCCTGATCTGGTAGTGGAAGGTAGTTTGTTCCACCATTGGGGAACTCTGTAAGAGAACAGTCTGGATTGCTTTGTGTGAATGTTTGGCAAAGCTAGGCGGTGTTTACTCTACATGTAGGAGTTCACAAGTGCATTTAGGAGGCAGCCAGTTCCATGACGGAAGGGTCATTAGGCGGGAAAATACATGTATGGCTGAGTGTCATCTGCAAAGCAAGAGTAGTAAAAGCTATGTGAGTGGATAACCTGGCCTAGATAGGTGGTGTAGCTGGAATGTTATGGAGGTTATGTAAGTGATGTAGAAGATATAACTAAAATTGTAACTAGCTATCACTACCCTACACGACTGATCAGCGATCAGCAACATTTTGCAGTGGAAAATTGGCAGACTCACCTGGCTGCTCTCCAGAAACATGTTTTGTCACAGAAACATGCAAGAACTCAACTCACTTAAGAACAACTAGTGAAGCCATGCCAGAGAATCTGTAGAGAGGAAAATACCCACTTGAAGTGAGTAAAAAAAGAATGGGTTCCTTATGAATGCATTTTGGACCTGTGATTGGCTCTTTGTAGTTGATCCCATTGGCAACATTGGTAGCAGCTGCTCTTGACTCCCAGTCGCCGACTGGATCAGATATTTAGCATGCTAAATATCTGCTGGCCGTCTGTAAATCATCAGCGATCACTCAGCGACAGCTCTTTGAGTGTCTTTTTAGTTGTTTTTGTTTACACTATACTACTGAGCAAGCACCGAGAGGTCCTTGGTTTGCCTCCAAGATGAGTTTTTTTTGTTGGCGATCAACAGAAAACTGTTGGCAACTAAAAAGCTTTAAGAGACCACTTCAGATTCTGAATCAGTTTCTCTGATTTTGCTACTTATAGGTATATGTTTAACTAAAATAAATAACGAAAAACATTTTTCCCAAATTCCAAATGAAAATATTGTGATTTAGAGCATTTATTTGCAGAAAATGAGAAATGGCTGAAATAACCAAAAAAGATGCAGATTCATATTCATAATGTTTTAAGAGTTTAGAAATCAATATTTGGTGGAATAACCCTGATTTTTAATCACAATTTTCATGCATCTTGGCATGTTCTCCTCCACCAGTCTTACACACTGCTTTTAAAATACCAGCAGTTCATATACATGATATAGGTTTAGACGTAGGAGTGTCTTTGTATTTTATACTGTTTCATTGTTTTTTTTTTCACTAGTGTACAGTATATTATAACAGTCTCTCTCTGTCTCATTCTGTATTTTATAGGGAACAGCAGGAAAGCCTGGCCCAAGAGGACAACGTGGACCTACTGTAAGATCATCCCTCTGCTTATTGAACCTAGACATAGTTCAAACCTTCACATAAGCCTTGAATAAAATATTCATTCTCTATTTTTCGCTCTGTTCTTGCTTCTCTACAGGGTCCTCGTGGAGAGAGGGGACCAAGGGGACCAACAGGAAAAGCAGGACCAAAGGTAACTGACCTTTTTCAACATTTAGAAATTAGGTTTTTACTGGACTTTCACATTTTCTTTTTTTTTACTACATTACAATAGTAGTAGCGAATGTGTGTTTCTATGAACTGATACACAGTCTCACCTTTTTAATACCTTTAACTCATATTTATCCTTTTCTTTTCTCCTCTTTTTGATCCACAGGGCAACTCAGGAAGCGACGGACCCCCAGGACCTCCCGGTGAAAGGGTGCGGACCACTGAAACCACTGTGACGATTTCGTAATGATGATTCCTGATCACTGACTGATGAGGTGTAATCACTGAGTATAAATATGTGTGTGTGTGCCTGTATGGGTGTGTGTGTGTGTGTGTGTGATTGCAGGGTCTGACCGGACCTCAAGGACCTACTGGATTCCCCGGACCAAAAGGCCCTCCTGTGAGTTAAAGCTTTACAAAGAATTGCAAGAAATTGTTTAGAGCGCCATCTACTGATCCTAATGTTTTCCTCCCATCTCCACTCTTTCTTCCTGTTCTTCCTCTCCTCTCTATCCTCTTCATCGTCCCCTCGTTTTCTCTGTTATCTCTCCACCCACACTCTTTCTTTCAGGGACCAGCAGGGAAAGATGGACTGCCCGGACACCCTGGCCAGAGAGGAGAGACGGTAAGGACTGCTCTGATTATACACACACACACACACACACACACATATTTAGATGGGTCAGTTAATGGTATGTGTGAGAAAGAGACACAAACAGGTAGGGAGAGTGCTAGCTATGTAGAGAGAGAGAGAGAAAAAAAGAGAGAAAATGTGTGTGAGAGAGACAGACAGATATGGAAAGTGCTAGCTAGAGAGAGAGGCAGGAAAGAAGACTGCACAAGAGAGAGAGAGAGAGACAGGTACAGATAGTGCACATAGGAGAGATACATAGGGAGATCACAAGTAAAGGAGACACAGGTAAGGAATGCGAGAGAGAGAGAGAAAGAGAGAAATGTTTGTGAGGGAGAGCAAGCGAGAAAGAGAGACAACAAAGTAATACAACGTGTGAGAGAGTCAGACAGGTAGGGTGAGTGCTAGACAGGTAAGAAGAGTACACAAGAGAAAGAATGAGAGAGAAAAAGAGAAAGTAAAACAACATGTCTGAGAGAAAGACAGACAGATAGGGTGAGTGTGCTAGACAGGTAAGAAGAGTACGAGAGAGAAAATCAGAGAGAAAAAGAGAAAGTAAGACAACATGTCTGTGAGAAAGACAGACAGGTAGGGTGAGTGCTAGACAGGTTAGAAGAGAACGAGAGAGGGAATCAGAGTGAAAAAGAGAAAGTAAGACAACATGTCTGTGAGAAAGACAGACAGATAGGGTGAGTGCTAGCTAGAGAGAGAGACAGTTAAGGAGAGTACACAATAGAGAGAGAAAGAAAGAAAGAAAGTAAGATGTGTGTGAGAGAGACAGACAGGTAGGGTGAGTGCTAGACAGGTAAGAAGAGTAGTACGAGAGAGAGAAAAAGAGAAAGTAAGACAACATGTCTGTGAGAAAGACAAACAGATAGGGAGAGTGCTAGCTAGAGAGAGAGAGACAGGTAAGTAGAGAGAGAGAGAGCAAAAGAGAGAAGGAAGACGTGTGTGAGAGAGACAGACAGGTAAGGAGAGTACAAAAGAGAGAGAGACAGGTACACAGGTGCAAATAGGAGAGGTGCAGGCAGGAAGACCACATGTAAGAAAATAGGAGACATGTAGGGAAACCACATGTGAGAGAGAGACAGGTAAGGAGAGTGCTAGAGAGAAAGGAAAAGAGAAAGTTAGAGGGAGCACATGCACGACAGAGACAAATTTGCTGAGCTTAGAAGAGAGAGAGACAGATATGGAGGAAGATCTCATGCAAAAGACAAACAGGTTGGGGTAGTGCAGACTAGAGAGACAGACAGGTAGGGAGAAATCATTTCAAATTAAGACAAGCAGAGAAAGTGCATACAAGAGCTCAAAATAGAGAGAGAGACAGATCAGGAGAGTGCAACAGAGGGAGTAAGACAGAAAGATAGAGAAAGCACATGCAAGAATGAGAGAGAGATTTGAAGGAACTGCGTGTGTGAGACACAGATAGAATGAAAAAGAGAGAAGGTGTAGCACACAACTAACAAGAAGAGAGAGACAGGTAGCAGTTTGTTAAATCATCTAAAACATCTGAAACAGATATAAATCATTAAATGTACTGAACAGTGTGGGTTCACTGCTTATTAAAGCTTCACACTGTAGAACAGAGTCTACCCTTCCATGGTTAAATATTATATTCATAACACCATCAAATATTCACACTTTATTTGAAGACTCTCCACATAAGCACTGAATAATACGCTGAAGAAAAATCAAATGAAAGTGAAAAATGGTTTGACTATGCATGGTTAGCTTGTGGTAGCAAGATTAATTAACAACACTCTTATGAAGCATTGTTGCCAGATAATCAGCCTTATGAAAAAAAAATCATCTACACACTGAAACTTGTGAACACCTCCTCTTGCCCTAGTGTGGGGTAGAGGAGTAAAAAAAAGCCTTTTTCTAGCCCAGTTGGCCTCATAGGTTAAATCACTTAATTATAAAGCTTCATAAGGGTGTAATAAGTTGCAAAAACTTTATTTCTGACTTTTAAACAAATTATATCATAATTTCATGATGAGTTGACCCCTAAGCTCTATTCGGACGGGATTACCGGTAGTTTCTCAGGGGGACGTCTGTGGAAAAAAAAATATTTCACACTTCTACTCAGTAATAAAACTCTTGCATCATGACTGCAATTGAAAAAAAAGGAGACCCAGTTAGTTTTTTTTTTGCTTTTTTGGTCATGTGACATCAAGTTCAGTAGCTCCTCCATTTCCACTCGCTGTTGTGTTTACGTGGATCTCTGTGGAAACGCACGCCTGGAGAGTAATTGCGGTGCGTGGCAGTGGATAAATAGCTATTTTATTAAACACAAGGTGACGAAACTCAGAGATGTGCATCTGGATGGGACTAAAATTACCAGAGAACCATGAAGTTCTGCGTAAAGCAGGACAAAAATGTCTGAGAAAAACATACCATATCGTTCCAGATGAGAATAAAAAAATTACAGAAGACCCCCCATAAAAGAGAAAATTACCCAGGACCCCCTGAAAAACTAATCCCGTCTGAAAAGGGGTTTAGAAGTACTTAAAATTGACGTTTTTTCTATAATTTATTTCTGTTGACATGTTGCTCTTGTGCTTTTTGTAGGGTTTCCAAGGCAAGACTGGACCTCCTGGACCTCCAGGTGTTCTGGGCCCTCAGGTAAGCAATCACATATTTCTCTACATCATTCCTGACGCATTACATTACCCATAATGCATGTTGCTTGCTTTCAATTGCTTTAGCCCTGTTTAGTTTAAACTCAGGCTTTTCATTTTTATTTTTTGATTCTGATCAATCCCCGGTTTAATACTACATTACCCACAGTGCATGTCTCACATTAGGATCCAGACAGTGCTAACCAATCCCGTCTATAATACTACATTACCCACAATGCACGTCTCACTTTAGGATCCAGACAGTGCTGATCAATCCTTTCTTTAATAGTACATTACCCACAGTGCATGTCTTACATTAGGATTCAGACAGTGCTGACCAATCCTATCTTTAATACTACATTACCCACAATGCATGTCTCACTTTAGGATTCAGGCAGTGCTGACCAATCCTATCTTTAATACTACATTACCCACAGTGAATGTCTCACATTAGGGTGCAGACAGGGCTAACCTATCATTGTCTTATCCTACATTACCCACAATGCATGTCTTGCTTTGAGATTCTTGCAGAGCAGGCCAATAATCTCTCTTATTCTACATTACCCACAATGCATGTCTCACATCAGGATCCAGACAGTGCTGACCAATGCCCTTTTTAATACTACATTACCCAGAACGCATATCCATATTAGGATCCAGACAGTGCTGATCAATGCCCTCTTTAATACTACATTACCCACAGTGCATGTCTCACATTAGGATCCAGACAGTGCTGACCAATCCCCTCTATAATACTACATTACCCACAATGCATGTTTCACATTAAGATCCAGACAGTGCTGACCTATCCTTTCTATAATACTACATTACCCACAATGCATGTCTCAAATTATGATCCAGACAATGTGGATCAAAAATTGTCATAGCCTGCATTACCCACAATGCATGTCTGGCTTTGAGATTCTTGCAGAGCAGGCCAATAATCTCTCTAATACTACATTTCCCATAATGCATGTCTTGTTTCCATATTCAGTGCAGTGGTTTAGTTTAAAACTAATAATGGGCTATTTTCTAAGCCACCTAAAACATCATCATGTTAGTGTTATCCATATTAATGCCTTTAAAACACACACACACACACACACTCTCTCTCTCTCAGTTTCACACACACACACTCACACTCACAAAGGTCATTAAAGGTCATTAGAGGTCACCAGAGCATCGTAAACCTGGCCCTAAGTAACGGTGTTCCGGGAATTTGTCAAATCCTTTCTCCTGACACGCGTTGTTTATGCTGTTAGATGTTAGCAGCTTAGCAGCTAATGAATCATTCATGAGCAAACATTCTGCTCTTTATGCTAATGCTGAGGTGGGTGGCTGCTCAAAGAGTCACCCACACACAGGTGTGAGCAAACACACACACACACACACACACGTCCCCCACAGCTTTCGGCATTTAGAGCTATTTTAAATGCTGATTTCATTGTGCATTAGTGCTTCTGTGTGAAACGAAAAGAGCAGTAATCCATATGTCTGTACTAATGACACACACTGAACCGTAGCAGCCTGGCCTGCAGGAGAGTTCTGAATACGTGACTTTAAATTGTAAAATTCTTCAAGAACAATTACAGAGATTCAGACAGCACAGACCAATCGGCTTTGTAATACTACATTACCCATAATGCATTTTCTGCATGCAGATTTTCGCATTGCAGGCCAATAATCCGTCTGATACTACAATACAAACAGTGCATGCAAATATCTCTCTAATAAGTGCTGCCCAATAATCTTTGTAATACTACATTACCCACAATGCATTCCTTACTTTGAGATTATTGCAGCACTGTCCAGTCATATTTCTAAAACTACATTACCCACAATGCATGCAAACATCTCTCTAATACTACATTACCAAAGAGTCCTGACCAGCCATCCTTGTAATACTGCATTACCAACAATCCACGGCTTCCTCAGGATGCAGTTAGTGCTGAACAAATATCTCTTTAATACTGCATTTCCCACAATGCATGTCTAACATTAGGTCTCAGAGAGTGCCCACCAATAATATTTGTAATACTACATTACCCATAATGCATGTTTTGCTTTGAGATTATTGCAGTGCAGTCCAGTCATATTTCTGACACTACATTACCCACAATGCATATCTTGCGTTAAGATCTTTGCAGACCAGGCCAGTCATCCTCATAATATTACATTACCCACAATGCATCTATCTTATGGACAGTTAGACACCAATGACCAGTATTTTTTTTTTAATACTACATAACCCACAATGCATCTCTCTCTCTCCTCAGGGACCCACAGGTGAGACTGGGCCAATGGGAGAGCGTGGTCACCCTGGACCTCCAGGACCACCAGGTGAGCAGGGTCTGCCTGGACCTGCTGGCAAGGAGGGAGCCAAGGTGAGAATCCATACACACACATACACACACACACACTTACACAAACACACACACACACACACACACTCAATCACAACCATGAATATATTCATTCAAAGGGTCAATACTAAACTCATGAAATGTTTCATGAATGAGATACAACACTGAGCCAATCAGAACAGAGCTCAGTTTTTTTGTTTTTGTGGTGTTAGGGCAGTTACTCAGCCAATGGGAGTGAAGCTCTGACTATGTGCACTGATACTGTAAAGAGTGATTCAGCCTTGAGTGCTTTTTTTAATGAGGCACGGAAAAGGGCAGCCAATTACAACATAGCTCATTTACATATCAGTCTTTAGTCAGTGCACAGTAAAAAAAATGTCTTCATGATCCCACATACATGTAACAAGTAGATATCAGAGGCAACATACTGTACACAGAAACAGTGGGATATATGCTCTTTAATGACAGCTTTAATCAGTTATTTTATATATATATAAACAAATTAATTTTATGTGTGTGTGTTTGTGTTTGTTTGTATTCAGGGAGATCCAGGTCCAGCCGGTCCTGCTGGAAAGGACGGACCTCAAGGTCTGCGAGGTTTCCCCGGAGAGAGAGGCTTGCCCGGCCCTGTTGTGAGTAACATATACACCATCACACTCACACACATTGCTTACTACACACACACACATAAACACAGCCTGAAATTATTTTGATTTCATTTTAATTTCATTTTAAATTCATAACTCTGATACTTTATTTAACGTACATATATAATATACATCAACCAAAAGTCATGGAATAGCAGTGTCTAAATTGATGATGATGTAGTGTTACATCATGAGATGGTTTGGAAAAGCCTTACCTGTGTAAGATGTGAGGTGTTATCTTGTTAGTGAGGTTGAACACTAGCTGATTGTCAGGAAAGGTGCAGGTGCAGGAAGGGAATGCGGATGGACACAAATGGAGGTATTTTATTTAAACAAACAGTACGAACAAACAGAAAACAGGAGCATAGGAAACTAGGGAACTAGGAAAACAAACGGAACGCATAACCTGAATTATGCTAACAAGTACAATAACCAACAAAAGAAAGAGGAAACACTGGGGGATAAATACACATGGAGGGAAACAGAAATGGGAGACACCTGGGGAACAGGTAATGAGGGGGCGGAGCTACAGATTACAGTCATGTGGGGGATCACAGGTGAGAACACTCAGACAGAGACATGGAGAAAAAACACAGAGCATGTGCAAGAATTCAAGGGAAAATAAACAGACACAGTGTCATATTTATACAAGGAATATGTCTCAGAAGGCATTACCACACAGTGCAGTGGTCGGTAACGATTTAAATTGTTGAATTGTCTATGACAACAGACAAGTGTGTGTGGCATCCAGCTGGAGGAGACATGGCAGTACTCATTAAATATGATACAGGTTCCTGTCCCATGACATTTATTGGCTAGGTGGGTTTTAATTTGGCATGCACTCTAGATTAATTTGTATATGTGTTGTTTCTGGGACCCAGTTGGGTTTCCTAAATAGACCCCATTATTACAGATACCCACATAGGGCCCACGTTTAACCCCACCTGGTCATATCACTGTCCCTAATGGTCTGGCCCACCACCATGACATCAACCCATAGCCATACCTCTCTGTTTCCCAGTTAGACTTTCCATACGGACCCCCTACGTGAGGGTAGCAACAACACAGCATCCAGCTAAGTTGAAATGCCTTAGCAACTACATAGCAACAGCCTACTGCATGTTGCCTTGCTTGTGGAAGCCTTTCAGCGCTTGTGCACTGTTTCTTTAGAGTGAGTGAACTCAACACTGCTGAGTTTCATTATTTATTTATTATTAATTACATTATTATTTTATTATTTATTATAGATGAAGCTTTTTTTTTTTTTGTACGATCTGTTCGGACTCTGCGGGTTCTTTATCCAGAGCGAGACGCGAGAGCAGCGAGCAGCACGCACTCCTATTAAACTTACATCGCACTTATATAACATATATTAGCTGATACAGCGGCTAATAAACACACACTCAGCAGCAGTAGCAAGGTCTGCAGCAAAACCCCCCCACAAAACACACACACACACACACACACACACACACATACATATACACTGGGTTGGTGTGTGTGTTTGCTGGGAAGATGTTAATGAGAAGAATGCACTGGACACGTCATTCACTTTGAACTCTAGAAACTGAATGTGATATGAATGATTATGAATATTTGTGTGTGTGTGTGTTATCGTGTGTTTGAAGGAGAGGGAGAGAGTGTGTGTGTGTGTGTGTTCAGGTTTTTTTTTTTTTTTGATTGACTGACTTCCACGTCTCTGAGGTTTGATGTTTTGAGATGTTCAGCAGTTTTACTGGGTTTGTTTTTGCAGGGATCTGCCGGTTTGAAAGGGAATGAAGGACCACCCGGCCCACCCGGACCTGCTGTGAGTAAACACACCGCCTCTCTCCCTTCTCCCTCTCTCTCCCTCTCCTTCTCTCTCTTGTATTCTGTACCTCTCTTGATCTCTCATTCATTCTGTCTGCTTTCTCTCTCTCTCTCTTTCTCTCTCTCTTTCTCTTTGATCTGTTGAATTCACTGTGTTTTCCTCTTTCTCTTTTTTTGCTCTACACTGAGGAGCTTCAGTAAGTATACCTGAACAGGTTTGTGTGTGTCTCTCTCTCTCTCTCTCTCTCTCTCTCTCTCTCAGCCTCTCTCTATTCTCTCTATTATGTCTCTCGCTCGTTAGCCCACATCTCCATAACTAGATTTTCTGGGGATTACATAAAAATGAGGATAAGCAGACGAATGGGATCGATATTTCTCACTCAGCACATACGCCGCAGTCAATAAGCTCTCTGCACGTTGAGCAGCTGTCTTCAGGGTGCCGCCGCTCCAGAATTAATGCTGATTACTTTAATCCCGATCAATCAAATCAGTCGACAGCGGGCCTACATGCAAGAGTTTAAAGTTGCGTGCGGGTTTTAAGCAAATCGATGCCATTCAGATTTTTTTTTACCCCATTTCCATTTTAATCTCATTGATTATTTCACTCTTTCTCTCAGGGCTCTCCCGGTGAGCGTGGTCCAGCCGGCCCGGCCGGCCCCACCGGTCTCCCAGGACGTCCAGGACCTCAGGGACCTCCAGGTCCATCTGGAGAGAAAGGAGGACCAGTGAGTATTGCTCTGCTTTCTGACGACTTTTCTTCCATAGGTTTTGGCCCTGAGTTCCTCAATAATACTAGAGATACAGGGGTTGGACAATGGAACTAAAACACCTGTCATTTTAATGTGGGAGGTTTCATGGCTAAACTGGACCAGCCTGGTGGCCAATCTTTAATTTATTAATTGCACATTGCATCAGTAAGTGCAGAGTATGAAGGTTCAGTTAGCAGGGTAAGAGCACAGTTCTGCTCAAAATATTGCAATGCACACAACAATATAAGTGACACAAAACTGACTCCTCTGACAAACTGGTTCACGTCTTGCTGGAGCATCTGTGACCAAGACAGCAAGTATTTGTGATGGATCAAGAGCCACGGTATCCAGGGTAATGTCAGCATACCACCAAGAAGGACCAACCACATCCAACAGGATTAACTGTGGACGCAAGAGGAAGCTGTTGAAAGGGATGTTCGGGTGCTAACCCGGATTGTATCCAAAAAACATAAAACCACGGCTGATCAAATCACGCAGAATTCAATTTGCACCTCAACTCTCCACCAGAACTGTCCGTCAGTACAATAAATTATTGTGGTTTAAAACCAGGTGTTTTTATCTTTGTGCCACAAGGCTTTTTGTAAACCCTGCCCTGATCTACTATCATTGAGAGTTGACCTCACAACCTCCCGATAAGTACTGAGATTATCTTATTACTGAGTAGAAAGATCGATTATCTAGCATTCAACAATACTCTTTGTTCTGTAAGGTTTTGTTAAACCATTTACTGATCCAGCATTACTAGGGATTGAACTCACAGGGCCCTATCAGGACACCCTATCAAGAGTCTATTTTCATCCCATCTGCCTGCATTGTTTAAATAGCTACGGTGCTTGTGAATAAATCTGATAAGGCTGATGGGTGTGGTGGCCTGGAACTGAGGTGTAAATTTCTCGCGTATTGCTATCTTGGCAACAAAAAACACAGGTGCCACTGACTGACTACAACCTAGATAATAGTCAACCGCCAGACATTCAGTGCAGTCTTGCCTGTCCAGAGGTGACCGTGCTAAGCACTAGCTCTTTGGCCATTAAGAGATGAGTATTATCAGCCTAACCCCTAGCTAGCATTGCTAGAGCAGTATTAACGTTACCGCTAGCGCTTAGCTGCTAATGCTAATGCTCCAGCTATAGTGGAAATCTGAAAATCTAAGCTTACTGTAAATAAACGTTTATAAGTGCTTTACTCGCCCAAATAAACGTGAAAAGTTTTCTGGAGATAAATCTGTGTAGATTAACATGTAGTTTCGTTTACGTGACTTAGCTTAGCTTTACACGTCTCGCCACCCAACAGCGAGACCTGCTGAATTAGAAGGAAAACATGGCGACACCCCTGTTCCTTACTAGTGTTGCATATTGCACCTTAAAATGAAATAAAATAAAATAATAGATCAGAAAATAGGCGTTAATTGATAGTGCACCTTATAATCCGGTGTGCCTAATAGTGCGAAAAATACCGTAAATCTTAAATTAGGAGAGAAAGTATTTCTTGTGATTTCCAATCTATCATTTAACACTAAAACCGTCATTTAGTCGTGATTAGCTAGCACTTAGACACTTGTGCCATTCAGAAGCATCCATATACATTCAAATGAACATGTCCATCCACTTACTTGTAGGATTCCAACCAGAGCAGCAAAATGTCCAGTAAAATTATACCAAAGATCAAACAAAGTCACCTTAGATGATGAAGTTCAGTTTCCAGACTATCAGTTTGTGAGAAGTTTGACTGTCAGGGAAGAAGAGAGCAGTCTTCAGAGTGTTCCAAGCCATACTGATATTCTTATTAAAAAAACTATTTTTCTCTGACATTTTATCTCTTTCTCTCATTCTGCAGGGTGAAAAAGGACCTCAAGGCCCCGCTGGCAGAGACGGTATCCAGGGTCCCGTGGGTCTTCCAGGACCTGCCGGCCCTCTCGGACCTCCAGGAGAAGACGGAGATAAGGTGAAAGAATCGGCGTCCAATTGGACACACTCTCACGCTCTGAAAAATGTGGGACACTGAGCTGCGGTTTTACAGGGTGATGTAAGGAGAGCGACAGATGAATATTGGAGGAGAGGATGGGATAAAAGACACCAAACATTAGAGGAAGAAAGGGAAAGGAGGAAAGGAGAGACGAGAATGAAATTGTGAAATAGAGGAGCTGAGATATGAAAGCCTTATAATGTCTTGTGCTTTGTCTTTGAAAGCACCAATCTCTGGCGATAAAGTGAATGGAATTAAAATGAAATGCATTGATATTTTTTAACAGAAAATGTGAGTAGAAGTCAGAATCGGTTCTATGTGCTAGAATGAAATGGATTGAAACGTTTAAATTATTAATATATATAATATATATATAATATATGAGTGTTAAGCGTAATTTTAGAGGGTAGCATCCTGTAGGTGCTGGTAGGTGGCGTTGTCTGCAGGGCAGTAATGTGTGTGTGTGTGTGTGTGTGTTTATAAACAGCCCTGTGTGTGTGTGTGTGCGCTGCGATGACATATACCTGACATTAGCAGGAATGAAAGCGAGCATCCATCTTCACTGTGTCTCTGTGAATCTCAATGGGCTGCTGGAACGCTGCAGAGAGATACAAACCCCAATTCCCACGTTTCATCCCTGAAGCATCCGCGTGTGCTCGTGTGTATGTGCATATGTGTCCGCGTGGGACATAACACGCATGAATTTGTGTGTGCATGCGTGTATATAGTAGGTGGGTGGGGTGATGTTCAGGAGGCGAGAGAGTGATCTCAGTGTAAGCTATGAGTCAGGGGAGCAACAGGTGCAAAGCCTGCTGGGAAACGCAGTCAGAGCTGTGATCAGTGCAGTGAATAAGAGATGCTATTATTACCTGTATACATCACCCAGACATACACGGACCTGCCTAATATAGTGTAAGTTCAGCTTGTGCTGCCTAAAGAGCTTTGACCTGCCAAGACATGGACTCTACAAGATGTCTGGTGGTGTTTGGCACGAAGAAATAAGTTTTAAAAAAAGTGCTGAAAGTTTTGGACATCACTATCATCCTCATCCCATAAAGTTACCATCCTAATCCCACATCACTATCATCCTCATCCCATAAAGTTACCATCCTAATCCCACATCACTATCATCCTTATCCCCCAAAGTTACCATCCTAATCCCACATCACTATCATCCTCATCCCCCTCATCCCACATCACTATCATCCTCATCCCATAAAGTTACCATCCTAATCCCACATCACTATCATCCTCATCCCATAAAGTTACCATCCTAATCCCACATCACTATCATCCTTATCCCCCAAAGTTACCATCCTAATCCCACATCACTATCATCCTCATCCCTTAAAGTTACCATCCTAATCCCACATCACTATCATCCTCATCCCCCTCATCCCACATCACTATCATCCTCATCCCATAAAGTTACCATCCTAATCCCACATCACTATCATCCTCATCCCATAAAGTTACCATCCTAATCCCACATCACTATCATCCTTATCCCCCAAAGTTACCATCCTAATCCCACATCACTATCATCCTCATCCCTTAAAGTTACCATCCTAATCCCACATCACTATCATCCTCATCCCCCTCATCCCACATCACTATCATCCTCATCCCATAAAGTTACCATCCTAATCCCACATCACTATCATCCTCATCCCATAAAGTTACCATCCTAATCCCACATCACTATCATCCTCATCCCGTAAAGTGACCATCCTAATCCCACATCACTATCATCCTCATCCCGTAAAGTGACCATCCTAATCCCACATCACTATCATCCTCATCCCGTAAAGTGACTATCCTAATCCCACATCACTATCATCCTCATCCCATAAAGTAACCATCCTAATCCCACATCACTATCATCCTTATCCCATAAAGTAACCATCCAAATCCCACATCACTATCGTCCTCATCCCATAAAGTTACCATCCTAATCCCACATCACTACCATCCTCATCCCATAAAATTACCATCCTAATCCCACATCACTATCATCCTCATCCCATAAAGTTACCATCCTAATCCCACATCACTATCATCCTCATCCCATAAAATTACCATCCTAATCCCACATCACTATCATCCTCATCCCATAAAGTTACCATCCTAATCCCACATCACTATCATCCTCATCCCATAAAGTTACCATCCTAATCCCACATCTCTATCATCCTCATCCCATAAAGTTACCATCCTAATCCCACATCACTATCATCCTCATCCCATAAAGTTACCATCCTAATCCCACATCACTATCATCCTCATCCCATAAAGTTACCATCCTAATCCCACATCTCTATCATCCTCATCCCATAAAGTTACCATCCTAATCCCACATCACTATCATCCTCATCCCATAAAGTTACCATCCTAATCCCACATCTCTATCATCCAATATCCGTCCAATATCACTTCCATCCTCCTTCAACATCATCATACCTTGTCACTTTTGGCTAACTCTGGCTTTAGCAAGGCCCAGCTAGCCAATCAGCTCATTCAAAAATCATTATACCCTCCCACTGAATGGTTCTGTGTATTATCTAATACAGTATTGTTAGGTAACAATACTTATTTGAACAATACTTGTGTATTGTTAACTAATTGTTAAGCAGCCTGTAAACGCAGCCAAAGTTGTTTACTTCACCCTTCAGTGGTTTTTATATAATTTGTTTTGTAATTTTTCCCCGTTTTCTCCCCAATTTACACGACCAATTACCCAACCCACTCATTAGGACTCCCTCTATCACTAGTGATGCCCCAACACACCAGGAGGGTGAAGACTAACACATGCTTCCTCTGATACATGTGAATTCAGTCACCGCTACTTTTCAAACTGCTTCTGATGCAGCATTGCTGAGTAGCATCACAGCACACTTTGAGGAAAGCACAGTGACTCAGTTCTGATACATCAGCTCACAGACGCAGCCTTGTGCTGAGAGACATCACCCTTTGGAGTGATGTGGGGAGAGAGCGCCATCTACTGTACCCAGCCATAGAGAGCAAGGCCAACTGTTCTCTCTCTGTGCTCCGATAGTCGTTGGCAAGCTACATGAACGGGATTCGTACCGGCGATCAACTTTCAGTGATTTTAACGTTAAGGCTTATTTCACAGTTTTCAGTATGTAACACTATTCTAACCTTATCTGGACATTATTTTACAGGGCGAGATTGGCGAGCCTGGCCAGAAGGGAAGCAAAGGAGATAAAGGAGAACAGGTGAGTCATTCCTACAGTTTATTTGTTTTACTCCCATTTCTGTTTCTGTTTGTTTTGGTTAGTATGTGTGTTGTTATTTTTATTTTATTTTTTTCACAACTCCCCTGATGACTCCTATTTCTCCCGTTTCTCTGGGATCGCACTTCTGATATGAATATAAATATGTGTGCTGCGCTGCTGGAAGCCCCCGAGTCTTTATTATAAAAAAGGCACTGACTAAACAGCCTTGTTTTCCTCTCACGATCCCGCATTCTCGCCTTTTTCACACTCTCCTCTTTGTTTTCAGGGTCCTCCCGGCCCCACTGGTCCCCAAGGCCCGGTCGGTCAGCCTGGTCCTGCTGTGAGTATTTTTTTATTTATTTATTGTTTGGTCCTTGTTACGGTTTATTATATTCATGTATATGTGTAATACAGCCATAAGCACCATCCGAAAGCCTCAACATTTGGACATTTGGGGATTCTGTGTTTAAAAATGAGCAATTTAGGCCTTCTAGAACTTTAGAACTTTACTTTAGAAGGAACTTTATGAATTTGCTGAGGGAACGGACATGCTGTTTGTTAATAAGGATTTAATTCCTATTTGCTGCTGCTAATCCAAATGCCAACACTGTGGTATCACATGACGCTCTCTCTCTCTCTCTCTCTCTCTCTCTCTTTCTCTGTCTCTCTTTCTCTGTTTCTGTCTCTCTCTCTCTCTCTCTCTTTGTAGGGAGCTGATGGAGAGCCTGGGCCAAGAGGGCAGCAGGGTTTGTTTGGGCAGAAAGGAGATGAGGGATCCAGAGGATTCCCCGGACCACCTGGACCTGTTGGCCTTCAGGTGAAAAAAACACACACACACCTTAGTGTCAGGATGAAAGATCGCACAAAAAGGCCCTTATGCAAGGAGGTCCTAAAATGCAATAATAATGATATGTCCTATATATGTAATATGAATGTCATATATATTTCATCATATACAGCTCTGTAAAAAAAGAATAAGAGACCACTTAAAAAGTGGTTAGTGAGTTTCTTTGATTTTACTAAATTGAAAACCTCTGGAACATAATCAAGAGAAAGATGGATGAATACAAGCCATCAAACCAAACTAAACTGCTTGAATTTTTGCACCAGGAGTGACATAAAGTTATCCAAAATCAGTGTGTAAAACTGGTGGAGGAGATGCATGAAAACTGTGCCAAGATGCATGAAAACTGTGATTGAAAACCAGGGTTATTGCAACAAATATTGATTTCTGAACTCTTAAAACTTTATAAATATGAACTTGTTTTTTTTTTTTGCATTATTTGAGATCTGAAAGCTCTGCATCTTTTTTATTATTTTAGCCATTTCTCTTTTTCTGCAGTGGTCTGTATATCATTTTTTTGTTTCTTTATGTATAATGTAACTGACTTGTGTTTTCACACAGGGCTTGCCTGGACCCCCTGGTGAGAAAGGAGAGACTGGAGATGTCGGTCACATGGTGAGAAAAGAAAGAAAATGTATATACTCATATACATATATATATGAATTAAATTCAACTGTCTCCCTTTTATTTTTTCTCTTCTTTTCTTCCTTTTTTTATTGTCAGGGTCCACCTGGTCCTCCTGGTCCCAGAGGCCCGTCTGGACCTCCAGGCGCTGACGGACCCCAGGGTCCCCCAGGAGGCATCGGAAACCCTGGAGCAGTGGGAGAGAAGGTGAGCGGCAGCAGGTTCCCTTTCTTTTTCCGGATCCAGCAGTTTTATATTCAGCCTATAGAGTGAGAGACTATAGGTAGAATCACATTTGTTATATCTACAGATCATGGAAACTAGACCTAGGATTTGTTCATCCATCGTCTCAGGTGTCAGGTCATCATACAGGATTGTGGTTTCGGAGTGGTTCGGAGTCTCTGGAACTCAGAAAAAGGAGTTAGCTAATGTTCTAGCATTTAGATAATTAGGCATTTTAGACTGTGCCTCTCCAGAATAGTGGATTATAGAATTGTTTGTTTGAGAATGAAGCTCCTCATTTAAAAAACTAGGCATTATAGCCTGTGTCACTTCAGATTAGTGTATTATGGAAAGACGAGTCCCAGTCCCACACTGAAAAAAATGATGTGTAAAATTTACATTAAAAAAGTTTAGCGACTTTCAGCATTTGCTTTTTTTAAGTACATTTAATTTTAGATAAATTAAAGTAACTTCAACTCGGATTCAAGACTTAAATGTTATAAAGAGTAAATAAGTGAACTGAACTTCAGTATTTAAACTTTCTTTTAGTAAACTTTAATTATTTTATTTTTGCTGAATCAATCCTTTCTTTTAGTAAACTTTACTTCATTTCTGCATACAATATTACCTAATTACAAAAATAATTTATGATACATAATATATTATAATTCTTTAAGTTACACTACAATACAGTATACTATAAAGAATGTATTACATGCCATTCATGTGTTGAGACAGTGTAATATGTGTGTTTTAACTAAAAATATTAAAATTTCAGGAATTATAATATATTATGTAATTATTTGAGTAATATTGTATAAATGAAGTAATTGTAATTAGGTAATATTGTATGCAGAAATTAAGTAAAGATTACTAAAAGAAAGGATTGATTCAGCAAGTGAAGGTTACTAAAATTTATACAACATTTAAGTCTTGAAACCGAGTTAAAGTTACTTAAATTTATATGAAATGAAATTTACTTAAAAAAAAGCAAATGAAGAAACTTTTTTAAAGTAAATTTTACTCGTCATTTTTTTCACTGCAGGCCCTGGTTTGTTGTATTTAGCATCAACAGATTTCTCTAAGTGTCCAGGTGTCTGGTCATCACACAGGGTCCCTGGTGTTGGTGGTGGAGTGTTGTGTCAGATGCTCTGGAACTCTGGAACAGTGCACAGTTAGTGGTTCAGTGTGACCTTCAGAATAAACCCAGTCAGCTGCAGCTTGATGTTGCCTTCATCCTTTCAGCTCTTGTTTATTTTCTTTGAAAAAGCTCTTTCAAAGCCTTTACGCCGGTGTGTGAAAAGACCTGCCTTTTTTAATCAGTTTAATATTCTAAGCTGTCATATTTAATACACAGATCAAAACGCCTGCTGGATTGGGCTTGTTTGTCTCCCTTAGCTGGATGCTAAATAGTAATTGGCCAAATGATGTTTTATTCATTATTGAACAGTTTAAAGTGAAATCATCTTTCAAGTAGGGAAAGCTAAAAACAGGTCTGGAGGAAATGGTAAATAGAGGCACATTTTTGCAACTCATTGGTCTTTAACTTGGTGGTGGTGGGGAGGTGGGGGGGTGTTAGGAGGCAGAGGGATTGTATGCTAATACAGAGCCCTACTGAAGAAGATAATCTGACCTTTTTAAGCCATGCTATTCCAGCTGGTTGTGCTTATACTGGTTGTTTAGCTTGGTCAGGGTGGTTATAATAGTTATTTAGCTTGGTCAGGGTGGTTATACTGGTTGTTTAGCTTGGTCAGGGTGGTTATACTGGTTGTTTAGCTTGGTCAGGTGGTTATAATGGTTGTTTAGCTTGGTCAGGGTGGTTATAATAGTTGTTTAGCTTGGTCAGGGTGGTTATACTGGTCGTTTAGCTTGGTCAGGGTGGTTATACTGGTTGTTTAGCTTGGTCAGGTGGTTATAATGGTTGTTTAGCTTGGTCATGGTGGTTATAATGGCTGTTTAGCTTGGTCAGGGTAGTTATATAGGTTGTTTAGCTTGGTCAGGGTGGTTATACTGGTTGTTTAGCTTGGTCAGGGTGGTTATACTGGTTGTTTAGCTTGGTCAGGGTGGATATACTGATTGTTTAGCTTGGTCAGGGTGGTTATTCTGGTTGTTTAGCTTTGTCAGGGTGGATATACTGGTTGTTTAGCTTGGTCAGGATGGTTATACTGGTTGTTTAGCTTGGTCAGGATGGTTATACTGTTGTCTAACTTGGTCAGGGTGGATATACTGGTTGTTTAGCTTGGTCAGGGTGGATATACTGGTTGTTTAGCTTGGTCAGGGTGGTTATACTGGTTGTTTAGCTTGGTCAGGGTGGATATACTGGTTGTCTAGCTTGGTCAGGGTGGTTATACTGGTTGTTTAGCTCGGTCAGGGTGGTTATAATTGTTGTTTAGCTCGGTCAGGGTGGTTATTCTGGTTGTTTAGCTTGGTCAGGGTGGATATACTGGTTGTTTAGCTTGGTCAGGGTGGTTATACTGGTCGTTTAGCTTGGTCAGGGTGGTTATACTGGTTGTTTAGCTTGGTCAGGTGGTTATAATGGTTGTTTAGCTTGGTCATGGTGGTTATAATGGCTGTTTAGCTTGGTCAGGGTAGTTATATAGGTTGTTTAGCTTGGTCAGGGTGGATATACTGGTTGTTTAGCTTGGTCAGGGTGGTTATACTGGTTGTTTAGCTTGGTCAGGGTGGTTATACTGGTTGTTTAGCTTGGTCAGGGTGGATATACTGATTGTTTAGCTTGGTCAGGGTGGTTATTCTGGTTGTTTAGCTTTGTCAGGGTGGATATACTGGTTGTTTAGCTTGGTCAGGATGGTTATACTGTTGTTTAGCTTGGTCAGGATGGTTATACTGTTGTCTAACTTGGTCAGGGTGGATATACTGGTTGTTTAGCTTGGTCAGGGTGGATATACTGGTTGTTTAGCTTGGTCAGGGTGGTTATACTGGTTGTTTAGCTTGGTCAGGGTGGATATACTGGTTGTCTAGCTTGGTCAGGGTGGTTATACTGGTTGTTTAGCTCGGTCAGGGTGGTTATAATTGTTGTTTAGCTCGGTCAGGGTGGTTATTCTGGTTGTTTAGCTTAGTCAGGATGGTTATACTGGTTGTCTAGCTTGGTCAGGGTGGATATACTGGTTGTTTAGCTTGGTCAGGATGGTTATACTGGTTGTTTAGCTTGGTCAGGGTGGTTATTCTGGTTTTTTAGCTTGGTCAGGATGGTTATACTGGTTGTCTAGCTTGGTCAGGGTGGTTATACTGGTTGTTTAGCTTGTTCAGGGTGGTTATTCTGGTTGTTTAGCTTGGTCATGGTGGTTATTCTGGTTGTTTAGCTTGGTCAGGATGGTTATACTGGTAGTCTAGCTTGGTCAGGGTGGATATTCTGGTTGTTTAGCTTGGTCAGGGTGGATATACTGGTTGTTTAGCTTGGTCAGGGTGGTTATAATGGTTGTTTAGCTTGGTCATACTGGTTAAATAGGCTTGTCTAGCATGGTCAGGTTGGTCATACTGATAATCATTCTCAACCAGTTCATGCTGGTCCACCAGTTTGATCGAATGTCTTTCTCGGTAAGTAAACAGCAGCTGTGTGTGGGTTTAGGTGCTGCTATTGGCTCAGTCTGAGTGCTGATGGAAACTGGGATTTTCTCTTTCATCTTTAAAACGTCCAGACAGGACTGATGAGAGGAGAAGAGGAGAGAGGAATGAGTGCAAGAGAGAGAGAGACAGAAAGAGAGAGAATCATTTCCTGGCACATTTCTCTTGATGTTAGCAGGTGGCTGGTCTCAGTGTGGGCTGTTTTGATTGACAGGTGTGACAGGGAGCCGTATGGGTGGCCGGGGTTTATGTAAGCACAGCTTTAAAGTGATAGTTCAGGAGGAGAGGAAGGCCTGTTTGATGTCTGAAGGCACTATGTAGATTATGTATGTATAGCAGAGCTGAACAAAGTGTATTAATCTCAGATTAATATCACTGTTAATCTTGATCGTGAATAATGAATGATTCTATTATTTCATTGCATTGTTCTTTGATACAAGCTGCTCAAGTTGCTCAGTTAACTAGATGTTTTCTTGTGCGCTATGCAAACAGAACAATGGAGGGGCGGTGGAAGGGGGTTGGGGCGTAAGCTAACTTAAGATAAGTAAGCTTAGTTAAGTGAAGCTAAGCTAAGTAAACAAAACTGTAATATTTTCTCTCCTGAAAACTGTTTATTTGGGTGAGTAAAGCGCTTCTGTTTATTTACAGTAAGCTTAGATTCCCAAATTCCTCCAGCACTAAGGCTGGAGCATTAGCGGCTATCCGCTAGCGGTTAGCGGCTAATGCCGCCTGAGAGCGCTACACTTAGGAACCCTGAGTGTTCCAGTAAGCCAAGGCTACAGGCCGATATACCCATTTGACTGACAAAAGAGCTAGTGAGGTTAGCGGCTAATACTGATGCTGCTCTAGCAGTGCTACCCGGGGTTAGGAGCAGGCTACAGGCCGATAATACTTACCTCTGAAAGACGAAAGAGCTAGCGGGGATAGTGGCTAATGCTAATTACTGTTCCAGTAGTGCTAACCAGGTTTAAAAGCAGCCTACAGGCTCATAATACTCATCGCTGAACAAAGAAAGAGCTAGCGTGGATAGCGGCTAATGCTAATACTGCTCCAGCAGTGATACCCGGGGTTAGGAGCAGGCTACAGGCCGATAATACTTACCTCTGAAAGACGAAAGAGCTAGCGCGGATAGTGGCTAATGCTAATTACTGTTCCAGTAGTGCTAACCAGGTTTAAAAGCAGCCTACAGGCTCATAATACTCATCGCTGAACAAAGAAAGAGCTAGCGTGGATAGCGGCTAATGCTAATACTGCTCCAGCAGTGATACCCGGGGTTAGGAGCAGGCTACAGGCCGATAATACTTACCTCTGAAAGACGAAAGAGCTAGCGCGGATAGTGGCTAATGCTAATTACTGTTCCAGTAGTGCTAACCAGGTTTAAAAGCAGCCTACAGGCTCATAATACTCATCGCTGAACAACGAAAGAGCTAGCGCGGATAGCGGCTAATGCTAATACTGCTCCAGCAGTGCTACCCGGGGTTAGGAGCAGGCTACAGGCTGATAATACTCACCTCTGAAACAGCGGTTAGCAGCTAATGCTAACGCTACTCCAGCCCTGTTGCTGGAGAGCTAAACTGAAACCTCTTTATATTGCTGTACTTCATTGGAGTGGCTTTACTGCTTCTTACAACCTGACTGGTAAAATTCATACATAAGAAGCACTGACGATTTTTGGGAAAATTAAAGGATTTTAGGTTCAGCTTATAGTACGAAAAATACGCTAATTTCCCAAACCTACAGTATACTTTCCAATCCAGACCCTAGTAGACCAGTGGGGGCGATGTTTATGCAAGGGTCAGCAGTGTGTGTGTGTGTGTGTGTGTGTGTGTGTGTGTGTGTTTACATGTGAGTGGAGTAGAATTTAGATTGTGATGGATGTTCTTGTGAGGGTCAGCAGAGTGTGTGTATACAGATCCAGCTCTGTTACAGTGTGATAGATGAAGTCTTGACTGCATTTACTGACCTCTATCTTTTTCACCCTCTCTATCTCTCTCTCTCTCTCTCTCTCTATGTATCTTTCCATAGGGAGATTCTGGAGAAGCAGGAGAACCCGGACTGCAGGGAGACGTCGGACCTCCGGTATGACACATTGTTATAGTTATAATAACAACCTGTATAATAAAAAGAATACCTCTATTACACAATTGAGTCAAAGCATTAGACCTAGTGTACTGTTGTTCTTCTGAACTGTACCACCAAACCACTCCCTCTACAAGACATCTGAAGGTGTCCTGTGGTATCTGGAATCAAGACATTCCAGCATCCCATAGGAGATACTACAGCATGTTCGAAATTATTCTGCAAGTGATATTTTTCTCAGATTTTTTTTAAAATGGTCAATGCTCAGCCGTGACCCATGTATAAAGTATAAATCCAAAAACTTCACAGTATTAAGCAGGCCACAGGTTTCAAGCAATATGAGAAAGAAAAAGAATCCCTCTCTGAAAATGAAATGCATGAAATAAGGTATGAAAACATTAGATAATATTAGAGATTTGTGGCTGATCCTCCAGAAGCTTGCCGTTTCCTAATTTCAACCTAAAGGATTGACTGTTCACTTACTGCCATGTTAAATCTCTACATGTGCCGCAGTTCTGAAATCATCAACAACATTCACTTCATAATGTTTTGGCTCATCTCAGACCATCAGACCACGATTTAACTCCACTGATTTAAATTGGATTCAAATCTGTTTAATGCCGCTGATCCTGTTTGCATGTGGTGTTAAATAATTATGGGATATTATAATAATAATTGTGTATCTATTCTAATCAAAAATGTATCTTAGGGTCCAAGAGGAGAGCGAGGAGAGAAGGGTGAAGGAGGTCCTGCTGGTTCTGCTGGTCCACCAGGTCCAAAAGGTCCTCCTGGTGATGATGGTCCTAAAGGAAGCCCTGTGAGTTCTTCATCTTTTCTACCAGATCAGATCAGACCCCAACACACACTCACGCTAATTCATTTTATTATCAATATATCCTTATTATTATTATTTAATAGTAAAATTACCCATATAAACAGCCGGCCTATACAATATATTAGTAAATAACACCCACTGCTTATTATTATTATTATTATAAAAATAAATCTTTAATGTATGTGAAGACAAAATTAAATATTATCAAATAAATAACTGTTTCAATTTCTGCTTTTCTTTTCAGGGTCCGAGTGGTTTCCCTGGTGACCCCGGTCCTCCCGGAGAGCCTGGTCTGCCTGTAAGTGTTGCTGTTATTATAATATTACTCATGTTATTAAGAGCTTTGAGCTGCAACATGTAAGTTTACAATTAGGGGTGTGCCATATCGTATCGTACGCGATAATATCACCAATTTTTTGGAATATCGTGAACGTTATTATACCCTGAAATATCGTGCCATATCACCTACCCTTAATGATCACATCAGGGTAGTACTTTTTCACTAGTTTTAGCAAAAGAAAAATTCACACTGTTCTCATTTCCCACTATATATCTACTAGAGACTAGAGATTATATCTGTATTGTATCATTTATTTTACTTACTACAGTTATGGATATGTTTGGAGTTTAAAATTAGTATAACGACATTCTGGATCATTGACTTCTGTTACAAATCTGATGAAAATTATTGTATTTTTTTTATATCTCTGTTAGGGGTGTGCCACATCATACCTTATGCAATATTAAAATGTTATTTTCATTTTGTTGCTGTAGGGTATTCTTAAAAGAAGGAGGATAGTCATACTCGATTACGAGTGACCGCCGATGATGATTCTTAAAATACATTTTTATGTTTTAATTGAATGCTTTGTCATATCGCCAAAAATATCGTTATCGCAAAAATGCCATGAAATATCGTGATATTATTTTAGGGCCATATCGCCCACCTCTAATTTCAATATAAAGGAATATAATCATTTCTAATTTAACATATAATGCAATTTTAATGCAAATCATAATGCTGTTCTCTCTCTTTTTTTCTCTTTTCTTTTAGGGTTTGGATGGTCCTGCTGGAGATAAGGGTGATGACGGAGAGGCGGGTCAGCCTGTGAGTTCACCTGTCAATCATCCGTTTAGACAGTAAAGAGTGGATAATCGCTCTGTAGCTTTTTTTATTGATTGGTTGTAATTTGTTTGCCGCAGGGCTCTCCGGGACCCACTGGTGAATCGGGTCCGACCGGGCCTCCAGGAAAGAGAGTGAGTGACTGTGTTTTACTCTGTACTGTAATCTTTCATGCTTTTGATGCTTATAGATCCAGTTTCATCACTCTCTCTCTCTCTCTTTTTACCCTCTCTCTCTCTCTCTTTCATCCTCCTCTTTGTGTTTAGGGTCCTCCTGGAGCTGCAGGGCCTGAGGGACGGCAAGGAGAGAAAGGAGCCAAGGTAGAGATTAAACACATACACACACACATATATATATATACACACACACATATACACACACACACACACATACACACTTACAGACTTACTCACACTCCAAACTTCAGGCCCAGTTTCCTGTAAAACTTCAGATGTTTTGTTCATAGTCTTTTTTGCGGGGGAGTTTCTGTGGGCTATTTGTATGTGTGTCTGTATATGTGTGTGTGTGTGTGTGTGTGTGTTAACCTCTTTTTGGGGCTTCTTCCTTTTCAGGGTGAGTCAGGTCTGGAGGGTCCCCCGGGTAAGACGGGTCCTGTAGGTCCCCAGGGGGCTCCAGGAAAGCCCGGCTCTGAAGGATTGAGAGGAATCCCTGGACCAGTGGTGAGTTGTACTTCTAACACTATGAAAAAGGACTTCTTCTGAGGGTTTTTTTTTTTTTGCATCTTCACGATACCAAACACTCACTGACACGCCCATCAAATCAAATCAAGCTGTGCAGTGCACTGTTATAGATCAGCTCATTTATAGATCGAAGAATTAGGACCCAAAGTCACCGTGTTTGTCCTGAAATGTAAAAACACACACATACAAGTTACAAACTGAAGGACATTCTTCTCAGTGGAGCTGATTTGGAATTCTGCTGTTTTCCATTTCAGGGAGAGCAAGGTCTACCCGGCTCACCAGGACCCGACGGACCCCCAGGACCAATGGTACCTTGAAATAAAACCTTCATCCATTTTTATATATACTGTATCTACTGTATATATGACTTATACACAGGCTACAGTGATTGAAATTCTATCTCTCTCTCTCTCTCTCTTTTTCTCTGTATCTCTTCATCTCTTTCTCTTTCTAAGGGTCCTCCTGGTCTGCCAGGTCTTAAGGGTGACACTGGAGTTAAAGGAGAGAAGGTGAGCATCCTCATCTCCATCTATACACTGATTAACCATATAAACAGCAGGCCTGCTTACTATACGAATTATTCAGTATGTAATATAAAGGAAGTTATCTTTTCATTTTACCTTAAGTAACTCTTATGAATTAGTCTCTATGTTGTATTTATATCACTATAAAACTATATCATATATGGCATTAATTATCTACATGAAATCTAAATTATCCATTGTGCACTACTATGGATTATTCAGTGTCTAGTATAACACAAATTATTTATTAACCATAGCAATAATTAATTTAGTACTTATTCTGTATTTTTATACATTGTTTAATATGTACTACTGATTATTCTGTAATCATAAGGTGTTATTCAGTGTCAACTAGGTAATGTACAGCTTAAAAAAAAAAAATATATATATATATATGTAGCTCAACTGCTTGAATATTTGCACCAGGAGTGGCGTAAAGTTGTCCAAAAGCTGTGTGTAAGACTGGTGGAGGAGAACATGCCAATATGCATGAAAATCTGATTAAAACAGGGTGGTTCCTCCAAATATTGATTTTCATTTCAGCCATTTCTCGTTTTCTGCAAATAAATGCTCTAAATGACAATATTTTTATTTGGAATTTGGGAGAAATGTTGTCTGTAGTTTATAGAATAAAACAACAATGTTCATTTTACTCAAACATAAACCTATAAATAGATAAATCAGAGAAACTGATTCAGAAACTGAAGTGGAAGTCTCTTGTTTCAGAGCGGTATATACAGTATATCTAACATGTGAATAGTAGATAGCTGTAGCTATAGCTTTAGTTTAGATGCATTATAGATTATTGACAGCTTTATTATTGACGTATTGATAATTTTTTTATGTGTTTCAGGGTCACCCAGGTTTGATTGGTTTGATCGGACCTCCAGGAGAGCAGGGAGAGAAGGGAGACCGAGGACTGCCAGGACCCCAGGGAACCAGCGGACCTAAAGGAGACAATGTACGACATGCACACAAACACATCTATTGGTCTATTGGCCTTTTTTTAAAGACCTATTCTAAATAATAATACTATAAGAACAAGGGCAGTGGGTACTTCAATCCAATCAAATTCAGTCTAATCAAATTAAGCTGAATCAAATTACAAAAGAAGATTGAATTATTATGTGTTTTGTGACTCGTTTTGTCTCCCTGTCTCTATTTCTGCAGGGAATCCAAGGACCTTCCGGACCTCTGGGACCCATTGGACCACCTGGATTACCTGTAGGCTTTTATCACTCATCTACTTAGCTTAGCTGATCTACTCTGAAATTGATGGTTAGATATTAAACTGACCTGTGTATATTTGTGTGTGTGTGTGTTATTTTATACAGGGCCCTCCCGGACCTAAAGGAGCTAAAGGATCATCAGTAAGCTATTCTTCACTGTTATAAAACACAAACTTATATACCGTATTTTTTGGCACTATAAGGCGCACCGGATTATAAGGCGCACTATCAATAAGTATCTATTTTCTGGTCTATTTTCATACATAAAACGTATATATATATATATATATATATATATATATATATATATATATATATATATATTATAAGGTGCAGTTTATGCAACACTAGTAACTAGTATTAGGAACAGGGGTGTTGCCTAGTTTTCCTTCTAAAGCTAAGTTAATTTAGTAAACAAATCTGTAATTAAATTACAAACAAAAAAGTCGAGTCAGACAAGTCAAACAATATATGTTATTCTACACAGATTTCTCTCGTGAAAACAGTTTTTTATGTTTATTTATAGTAAGCTTAGATGTACAGATTTCCACTAAAGCTAAAGCATTAGCCTGACAGCGCTACACTGAGGAACGCATACTACAGTCTGATATACGCGCCTCTGAACAACGCAAAAGAGCTAGCGGTTATCGGTTAGCAGCTAATGCTAATGCTGCCCCAGCAGTGATAGCCGGGGTTAGCTGCAGGGTACAAGCTAATAATACTCACCTCTAAATGGCCTCTAAATGGGTTAGCAACTAATGCTAATACTGCTAGAGAGCTAAACTGAAACTCCTGTATAATTCTGTACTTTAGCAGAGTGGCTTTACTGCTCCTTACAACCTGACTGGTAAAATTCATACATAAGGAGCACCGGATTATAAGGTGCACTGGCGATTTTTGGGAAAATTAAAAGATTTTAAGTGCGCCTTATAATGCAGAAAATACGGTAAATATTTTATATCAGATTAACTGAGGTCTGAGAATCAGTTGGATTAAGTTTTTGTTTTGTATTTGATAATTATTAATATTTATCTCTTTTTTTTACTCTGTAGGGTCAGACAGGACCAAAGGGAGAATCTGGAACACCAGGACCACCAGGTCCACCGGTGAGTCCTACTCTACTACTGTTCTTATAATATCTGTGCATGCCAAAACAATATTTGGCATTTTAATAGGAACCAAATTAATGTCTGAAGTTTGGCATCTTTAGGTTTGCACTGGAACTATAAAGCTAATGTGTTTCTATGTGTCTAAAATGTCTTTGGACACTCCTTCTAATGAATGCATTCAGTTTTTTTTTTTTTCCAACTTTAAGTTAAGCACACATTGCTGAAACACAGCTTCTCTAGTCCCTATAGAGAAGCATCACCAATACCAACAGACCTTCACCCTCTTAACCCGCTTAACTTGCACTCTCAGGGTCCACCAGGCGACGTCATCCACCCCCTGCCCATGCAGTCCAGCCCGAAACGTGCCAGGAGAAACATCGACGCCAGCCAGCTGATGGACGACGCTGCTGACGGAAACTACAAGGACTACGAGGACGGCATGGAGGAGATCTTTGGCTCTCTGAACTCTCTGAAGCTGGAGATCGAGCAGATGAAGCACCCGCTCGGTACACAGAGCAACCCTGCCCGTACCTGCAAAGACCTGCAGCTCTGTCATCCCGATTTCCCTGACGGTGGGTGGAAATACACGCACAAACGCACACACACACACATACACATACGGTGGATTCCACTCCCTGAAGCCCACTTCAGAACATCTGTGTAGGTTTATCTACCAAAAACAATACTAATTTAAAATTCATAATAAGGCCAAACCATGAAGTTTAGAATTTAAAAACAGAAAACAATGCGAGGGGTGAGAGTAACCTTGTCAGGGTTTGTACAGTCATGAAAAACCTGGAAAAGTCATGGAATTTGAAAATAGCATTTTCCTGGCCTTGCATGAAAATTTGGTCTACAAATCTTTGTGTTTTCGTTTATCGATGAAGAAAATCTATTTAGAGCTACAAATACATCAGCTCAGAGTTAATTCAGTAATTTAAGCCTACACAATGGAGCTCTCAGGATCTGACACATATTTTATTATTAAAGATTGTGTGTCTGATTCATTTAGACCTAAATCAAGGTGTGTCACAATGCTCTTTGCTATCTTACACCCCCTCAACAGTCTATTTTCACATCTCGGAAGTGGTCTGGAAGTGAGGTGTGTTCATGTAAATTTCTGGCATGTTGCTATTTTGGCAGCGGAAAACACAGCTGCTCACACTGAATAAAGAATAAAATAACATTGCTGTTCCTTCAAATGAGCTTCACAGCATAAACACACAGGTCAGTATCCTCTGCTAAAATTCACAAAGCGCCGGGCTGTTAGGATAGGAACGCGCCAAAGTCAGAGCACACCTGGCTCTTAGAGGGAATGTGGCAAGTGACAAGCTGATTTTTTTTTACGTTACTCCCAAAAAACACACCCATGATTATTTAAGAGAATTAGTTCGTGCCTTTTGCACATTTTGATCTGTTCAAGGCATATTTTTTGTGCCCTCCAATACCAAAGACACACAGACACGCCCCTAAATCAAGCTGAGCGATATGTCATTGAACAGAGTTTAATTGTTTCACTTCCAGGTGAATACTGGATTGATCCAAACCAGGGCTGCTCACGAGATTCCTTCAAGGTTTACTGCAACTTCACAGCTGGAGGAGAGAGCTGCATCTACCCTGACAAAAAGAGTGATGGGGTGAGCGTCCACACAGCCAGGCTGTTACTGTTACTGTAGCTTTAAAAAAACATAAATATATATATAAATATATATATATATAAATATATATATTTATACTTTTTTAATTATACGCTTACTAATTTTGAATTTTTAAGTCATTCTTTTACTGTAGCTTTCAAATAATCATATGTTAGCTTTTTTTTATTATTAAATATATCAAATAGAAATGTTTTTGTTTTGGTTATTGTAGGTTTAATAATTATTTTTAAATCCATAAGTAAAAAAAAACAGTTAAATAATTGTAAGTAAATAATTTTAACAATTTAATCTTTAATTTGTCCAGTAATAAAATATTATTGTTATACATTTTCATTTTTTTTACTTTTAGTTTAAAGTAGCTTTAACTCAGGTTGTTATAGTTAAAAACTAAAATGCAGTTAAGTAAATATTAAAAGATATGAATGTAGTATGTAGTTATATCTTTAATATTAGTATTTATTACTATTTAGTATTTTGTTTTTATTTATTATGGAATTTAACTTCAGTTTAGTTTCACTTTGTTTAAGTGTACATTCATAGATTAATGTTGCTTATTAGAATGAATTCTTCCCATGTAATATAGTTTAGTTTATTTTTTTAATTATTTCAATGGTTTCACTTGATATTATGCTGTTTTTTACATATTAGTGTTAGAAGTAGTTTTTATGAACAGTAATACCTGTTCTAGGGTCTAAGTTAGATCTGCTTTGTATTTTGATTTGTATTAAAATACTCTTAAAATTGGTTTTACTGCTTTAACTGAACTAACAAAAGAGTGAGGCCACAGATTAATATTCTAGACACTGATATCTGATATACTGGGGTGATACTGGGGTGTGTAGCTCACTTTCACTTAAAGTGACTCCCCTGATAATCCCCTCCACCCCTCCCAAAATCCCCCACCCTACAGGTGAGATCACAGAGCACGAGCAGAATAAAGGTGACCACCACTAAAGCTTCAAGCAAAGCTGGAGCTCCTTATTTTAAATATTTAATCAAAATCACAGCTAGTTCAGCGCCTTATCATATAATCAATTATTCTGTTTAATATCAGCGTAGTGTTAGATTAGTGTAACACATAGGTGCTTAGAAACACCGCCCTGAGGTGTGTGTCCTGCTACGCATTGTAATTAACTTTGGGTTGTTTTGCATTCATCTGTGAAGCTTCAATGTTCCTTCAACTCCTTTGGTTTCTTTCTCATTTTCTAATTTTTGCTCTCTGATCTTCAAAGGTCTCTCTCTCTCTTTCTCTTACTATGTCTCTTCTCTTCTTTTTATACCTTCTCTTCTTTTTGTTTTCATTCTGTCACTCCTGTCTTCTCATCTGTAAAATTATAGTATTTTACTGCCAGCAAGTATGCAAGCATTTTACTGTTATATTACATCTACAGTGCATCTACAATAGAATATACAATATACTATTACCTTATTTGTAACATGGTTGGCAAACCTGTGTTGTAATGTTTGCTGATAAAAACAATCTTTATAATCTAATCAATACATTTGAAGCACAGAGTTACTTCATTGCAGTCCTCAACCTGAAGAAAGAAATGCGGTAACTTGCTCTTATGACCTACAACATTGTGGCCAGGCATCCAGGACTCTCTCTCTCTCTCTTTCTCTCTCTCTCTCTTTCTCTCTTTCTGTCTCTGTATTTTTTAACTCCCTTTCTCTTTCTGCTCTGGTGTCCCAGACTAGGCTAACCTCCTGGGTGAAGGAGACTCCGGGCTCCTGGTACAGTGAATTCAAACGGGGTAAACTGGTAAGCGCACTTCCCCTGTCCTCCTTCCATATCCCTCTTCCTGAAGCCCTCTCCTATTTTACAGAGCAAAATGGCTCGCTGGCCCAAAGACAGTCCAGGCACTTGGTATAGTCGCTACAAGCGAGGGTCCATGGTAAGTAAAAAGGCACGAGACAGGATCTGAGAGACGTGGCCACGGCCTGAGGTTCCTCGTACGGGAAAGTTCTGAGGTTTCTCAGTTCCCTTGTTCTGTACAGTAGCATGCAAAAGTCTTAAGCCTCAAAGCATTATTCCCATTTTCTTTTATTATTTTTATTGAAATTACATTACATGGCCAATCAGGAAGTCATTTAATCAAGTACACATTAAGAACTCATTTATTATTACCTGCTTTATCCCATGGCCTAAGACATTTGCACAATACTGTACTGTACAATATGTTCTGAGGCAGCAAAGGTTCTAAAGATCCTCAGATCCGAGGCTTCCTCAGATCTGTGGCCTTGTCTCTTGGAAGCCTGTGGTTCTGCATGGTTCCGGCTCTGAATTGGAGCACTTGGGTTCTGGTTATGGCTGAGCATGGTCCTGCATGAGCTCCTCAAAGGTATGGCAGAAAAGGTGGTGATCACTCAGGCTTATGGTTCTGAACAGAGGGCAGAGCTGTCAGTCCATCTGGTAAGTTGGAAGAATGATACAGACATGATGACCCACATACAGGCCTATTAACCAAATAGTAAATATTATGTCTTGGCAAGTGAAATAATGTTTAATGCATTCCTAAGGTCTTATTTAAATTCATAGGAAGACGCGGAATGTTGCTGATCTCTTTTTTGCCTTTTTTATTGTTCTTATTTTGCTATAAAGCCAGTTAAAATTCTTCTGATAAGAGAAATAAATCTCATCATCAAAATAGTTGCACCCAGAAGGAATCAACCGACAGGAATGAAACTTGGTGGGTAGTGGTGCCAGACTGTCATGGAGTGACCCAGAATATCAGCTTCTGTGTGTGTGGATTCTGTATATGTGTATATGTCACTTAGAGTAGCTAACTAAGTTACATAAAGCTAAGCTAAGTAAACAAAACTGTAATAAAAAAATACTTTATTTTTAAAGTCAAACGAGCCTTGGATGTTAATCTACACAGATTTCTCTCCTGAAAACTGTTTATTTGGGTGAGTAAAGTGCTTTTGTTTATTTACAGTGAGCTTAGATTTCTGAATTTCTCCAGCACTAAGGCTGGAGCATTAGCATTAGCGGCTTACTGCTCCAGCAGTGCTCTCAGGGGTTAGAAGCAGGCTACAGGCCGATTATACTTACCTCTGAAGGAGAAAATAGTGAGCACGGCTAGAACATAATGCTAATGCTGCTTCATCAGTGCTAGCTGGGGTTAGGAGCAGGCTACAGGCTGATAATACTCACTTCTGAATGGGGAAATAGCGTTATCGGGTAATGCTAATGCTACGCCAGCCCCTGAATAACACTGTACTTCAGCAGAGTTGCTTTACTGCTCCTTACAACCTGACTGGTAAATTTCATACACAAGAAGCGCTGGATTATAAGGCGCACTGACAGTTTTTGGTAAAATTAAAGGATTATAAATGCGCCTTATAGTGCAAAAAATACGGTACATGACCCAAAGGTGTCAATATCACATAGTTTGCATTTTTTTTTTGTTATTTATTGTTCCTGGTAACTTTCCCGTCCTTCCAAATAGCACTGCAATCAAACACTTTCTTCTAGGTGCAACTATTTTTGCAGCAATTTCTTTGTGCTTGAATTTTAGAGATATTTTGACCAAATTTATTAGGATTTCACTTGCCAAGCTTATTTTATTTATTTTTTTTTTTTGCTGTGTTGGTGTTTTCACTCTTAAAGCTCCCTGTGAAAATTTGGGCTTAATCAAGAGAAGTTTTCTTCTCATTTCTCCAAAAGTGCTGAGGCACTGTATATAAAAATAACCTCACTCTGACACCGTCTTGGGAAATTAGTGAAGTGTGTGGGTCAGTAGTTTGGCTGTAGTTGAGCTGGACTGACAGCGTCTGTCTTATTCTCAGCATCCGTAAGCCGGAGCAGGTCAGTGTGAAGTGGCCGAGCTTCGCTCTATAGCTCAGCCCCGCTCTCCTTTGGGAAGGTGGAGGGAAAGTAGAGCGAGGGGCGGCCCCGACGCGCTCGGTCACTTCCTGTGCGAGTGCTTTCCTGGTTCAGCCACTGCTGACACGCGGCTGTGAACATGAGGTAATGTTTTCACGGCAGTGGGCTGGATGTTCACGCAGGGTGGGCAACTTGGCGGGTAATGGGGTGTGTGGAGTGGGTATGCACATGTGCACACACAAGACACTGACTGGACAGGTGTGAAAACGCTCTTTTTTACTCAGCAAATTAAGTTCTTATTCAGAAATCCTTACAACCAAGCTGAGATCTTTACAATAAGGTAAAAAAAAATTAAAAAAAATAAAAATTTATCATGCATTCTTTATTCCAGCGCCACAGGTTGTCTTCATCTCCCCTCAAACATTCAAGTATGTACTATTATTTTAATTGACACCAATAAAATAAAACTAATTGCATTTTACATTTCTTACATTCTTTCTTTTTTCATTCATTTATATAAAATATCTACTATAAAAACTTGCGTCTTCAGAAGAACAAGTGCGATTAATTGCAGTTAATCACAGAATATTGTCATGATTAATCTGATAAAAGTTCACCACTAATGTTAATGCAATATGGTACAGTACCATACAATTTGATACACTGTGATGCAATTCAGCACAATTTGAAATTTTTATTTTTTTTATTTTTATAATTTTATATAAAATTTTTCCAGTTTCTCCCCAATTTACACGGCCAATTACCCAACCCACTCATTAGGAATCCCCCTATCACTAGTAATGCCCCAACACACCAAGAGGGTGAAGACTAACACATGCTTCCTCTGATACATGTGAAGTCAGCCACCGCCTCTTTTCGGTTCCGATACATCAGCTCACCGTAGGAGTGATGTGAGGAGAGAGCCATATACCCACCCGGAGGGAGCAGGGCCAATTTTGCTCCCTCTGAGCGCCGGAGCTTGATAACAAAGAGCACAATTTGATATGCTTAAGTACAGTACAGTACTATGCAGTACCCTACAATTTATTATAAGATCATACAGTTTAATACACTGTGATTTAATTCAATACAGAACAGAAGTTTACGATACCATTCAGTACAAACAATACAATACACTCCCATACAATTTTATACAGTGTAATACTCTGTATAATATCATTACAGCAAAGAAGTCCAGTCTATGTCTTTGAGTGTGTTTGTGTGCATGTGTGTGTGTGTGTCATTCAGTCTTGTGCAAGGTCATTGATTAAGAACATGTAATGGTAAGTATAATGTGTGTGTGTGTGTGTGTGTTTGCATGGCATGTTTTCTGCATGGGTCTTGCTCACACAGTCAGTCCTCTGTGTGTGTGAAGGAGAGGAGGAGGAGATGGAGGTTTCTCACATGGGTTGGTATGGAGAAAACAAACATTTGCATATTTCTAATAATGCAAATGTTGCATCATACCACACAGAGAGAGAAAGAGCTAATCCTCGCATATTTGGAGTTTGTTGTTTGTTTGTTTGTCTGTTTTTGTGGATTACTGCTCCTTACTGAAGATTAGAAACATCTGATCAGAAAATTCAAAAGACAGATTTTTTCATTATTTCATTATTTTGTATTTGTTTATTTATTTATTTTTCATTAAGAGTGTTAAATATTTGTGCCGGGTGAAAGAATGGGTCTTGCTTGGGTTCCATCCTTAACACAGCAATATATCATACCTACAGACAGACAAAGGGACAGACAGGCAGATGAACAGACATTGTGTTCAGCACTGTTCTAGGAGCTATAAAAACAGTGTTTAATGTTTTTTATATTTTATGTATTTTATGTTTTAATAGACAGCTAAGTTAGGAGGCGACAGTATAACCAATCAAACTAAACCAAATTACAGTTTAAAATAATTAAAAACAATACATATTTTAAATTAGTACTTAAAAAAAGATGTATTGTAATGTAATAAAAGACAAACACCCACATATACTGTATATATAGTAAATTCTCCAACAATTAAAAATACAAAAAAGTGTTGTTTATTTTAAAGGACCATTAAGGATTATATTTCCACATATCAGGTTGCCAAGTATAGACAACAACATGCAAACAGTGTGCTTCTGCCAAAGAAACAAGCGAGCTGGCTATTATTCTACGGAACAGGTCATCACTCAGCTTCAGTAAGGTTCACTAACCATAGCTAGTAGTAGGGATTGTCATTTTGGATACTGAAAATGTATATATTCACTGATTAACTACAGAGTAACACTTGTGTCTGCTTGCCACTTTGTTAATCTGGCAACCCACAGGAGCTTTTGGATAGATCAGAAAAATCTCATCAGTGTTTGGAATTTGGACTCCTTTAGCCATTTCACACACACGCATTTATTACTGATTGCAATGGTAAAAAAATTGTTAAAACAATAGAGAAAAAGTTAAAACATCTTTCTGTCATCTTTCCAAACACAGCAAAAATAATAATCTTCAAAAAGTGAGCTTAACAAGTGATAGAAAACCTTCAATGGAAATGATTTTAATCAAAATGTCATTTTGGAGCATTTCTATTGGTTGATTCATCATAATAATTAGATATTACATATATAACTAATGCCTGATTTAAATTACAGTATGTCAAAAAGTTAAAAACATAAGATGACCTTTAGATAAATGGTAGGCAGATACTTTACCTTAAGTTTCCAAAAAAAAAAAAACATGCAAAGACAGACGCCCCAGATCCACACGATGCAGAGTTAAAGCTGTAGTTTCAGTGTCAGCACAGCTATTTGTTATTTTTGAACTCCATTAGGACAACAGAATGCAGCAAAGCCTCCGTTACACTCCACTGAGCTCTGATGGGCCGTGGTCACGGTGCAAGTACACCATTAGAGAAGCATTACAAAGACAGTGGAGCTGTTCGCTTCCGTTTTCCACCCGTATCCTCTGCTGTCAGGTAGTGCAAAAAACAATCAGGTGATTCCCTGCAAGACCCAGAGAGCCGGACTTCACAGAAGGCAGTCTTGTAGATAGACTTGGACTTCGAGAGCCTCTTGAGAGATTACTTGGTCTCTCGGACAACAAACTTAAGATCTCACTGCAGAGCGAAACACCAGACAAAAGATTCGACTATACACTTCACTAAGTTTTTCAGACCAGAGCCTAACGGTACGTTCACACTGCAGCGACGCAAAGCTTTTTTCACTCCGCTTTCCACAGTTTTCTACGGAGAGTGGCGTCAGAGTCGTAGCGGCGCAAATGAGGCAAAGCAAGTGGCAAAAAGTAGAGAGGTTTTCAACTTTATGCAAATGAGACGCTAGTTTCGCTAGGCAGTAGCCAATCAGCACCACATGGACAGGACTTTGTCACCACACAAGGCACAGGCTGAACTACAATGTGAGAAAATTGAGAGGCTTATTACAGCTCTTTCATGCTTCCCAGTACTCTACAATACCTCTCTGTATGATTACCAAAACATATTATGCTGTTATTCTTTTATTATCCGGTAAACCCTGCAAAAAAAAAATCCAGCTTAAGACCAGCAGGTCATAAAGAAAAAAAACCCTATGCTGGTCAAGAGTTAGATAACGAGCATATTTAGCAGAGTCCAGCGGGCGATAAAAGAACAACAGCGCCTGAACTACAGCTCTACACATTCTTGCTGGTGGTGGAGGAACATGCTTGCTCTTTGATGCAACACGGCTCAAAGCGGCAAGCGAATGGCAAAGAAAGCGATTGATGTTGCGTCGCTGCAGTGTGAAAGTAACGTTAAGATTAGACTTAGACTCGTATCTAAGTCTTGAAACCTAAATCACACTTTCACCCCAATGGCCCATGATTTGACTTGTAGACTAGAAGTTCAAGACTAAGACTCGAGATGTAAGACTTGAGATTTGACTCTACCCCAAAGCCATCACAGAATTACACCAAAGAGACATGACTTGTACTCAAGCCTTCTACCCAAGGCTTTTTTTGAACACTTTTTTCAGACTCAACTTACTTGAACTCCTCTTCCAGGGACTTGACTCAGACTCGCACACCTGGGACTCCATTCAGACTCACGACCCACAGACTTGACTTAAAATCCCACTCCAGATCCTCAATTTGGATTAGTTCTTCAGAGACTCGACTGAGATTTTCATCTGAAAGTCTCGGCTCAGACTTTCACACCATGGACTCACTTCAGACTCGTGGCCCACAGACTTAACTTGCACTCCCACTCAAGACTTGACTCTACTTCACACAGAAACTCAGAATCACATTAGAAAGACTTCACATAGACTTACAACTGACAGACTAGAATGAAAAACTTACTTCAGATACTCAGATTTGCACCCCAGAGATTCAGCAAAGACTCTAAGACAATCCAGGGACTCAATTGGGACTCACAGCCCTTAGACTTGACTTAAAATCTCATGGTAGAGACTCAACTTGACCTCCTGGTTTAGAGTCTCGACTCAGAATTGCCCATCAGAGGCTCGACTTTGACTTTTGGTGCCACAGACTCAACTTCATCTCTACTTCAACTCCTTCTTTAGGGATTTATCTCAGACTTGCATGCTAGAGACTCGGCTCAGAATATCAGATCACTGGCCCTATTTTAATCCCACTTTGGAGACTTTCATGCCACAAAGAGCCGTTGCCTGACAGCAACAAATTCATTGGTTGAAATAAATGAATAAATGTGAAGAGACTCCTAGATCTTGTGCTTTTACTCAGTCTTCATATCAGGTTCACACATAGGCACAACGTGCACCTTACATTTCTTAAATGCTGTAGTATAAATGTCAGCAAAGCTGTTAGTTGTTTTTGAGCCTCATTTGGACAACAGAATGCAGTTAAACCCCTTTGTTTCATTCCACTGATCACTGATGGGCTATTATCGTGGTGCAAGTAAATCATTAGAGAAGACAATGGAGCTGTTCACTTCTGTTTTCTGCCTGTTTCTTTGCTGTCAGGTAGTGCAAAAAAACAATTACGTGATTCCCTGCAAGACCCAGATTTGGTCACATCAAAAATTTAAGTCTCAGTCTTAGACTTGCAGTTGTATCTTTGAGATTGAAGTATGTGTGGCACTCACACATGAATGACAGAAGACTTGTGAGTCAGACTCACACATCAGGGGCTCGATTCAGACTCAAGACTAACTAACTCATACTGAAGTCCCACTTTAGTCCAGAGACTCAACATGAATTTGCAACATAGGTATTAACTTAGACTCCCTCGCTAAAGACTGGACTTAAGTTGCATCCCAATTACTCAACTTAACTCCAGATGTTCAGTTGTAACTTTTACTCCAAAGGTTTGACACAGACTCTCACATTAGGGACCCTACATGGGTTAATGGCCCACAGTCTTCAAATGAAATCTCAATCCAGAGACTCAACTTGACTAGAACTTCTACCTTAGAGATTTAACATAGATGTGCAGTCTGGACCAATGTCTCAGACTCATAGTCTATGGACTAAAATTGAACTTCTGCAGACACTTGACTTTTACACACTGTAGACTTGACTCAAACTTAGGCTTCACAGACCTAAAAACCTAATCTAGATGTCTGACTCAGCTTAAACTCCTACCTGAGGCACTGAAAGAAGACATTCACACTAGAGGCTCATCTCAAACGCACAGTCCACAAACTCGAGATTGCCTTCAAATGTCAGAGACTCAAGATTCAACCAACACACACCTTAAAGACTTGAGACTCCATCTCAGACTCACAGTCCACAAACTCAAGATTGCCCTCAAAAGCAAGAGACTCAATACTCAACAAATACACATCCTAGACTTGAGACTTCATCTCAGGCTCAAGAGTCCATAAACTCAAGATTGCGCTCAAATGCCAGACTCAAGACTTAACCAACAAATACCTTAGATACTTGAGACTCCATCTCAGACTCACAGTTCACAAACTGGAGCTTGCACTCAAATGCTAGAGACTCAAGACTCAACCAACAAATACCTTAGAGACTTGAGACTACATCTCAGGCTCAGAGTCCATAAACTTAAGATTGCACTCATATGCCTAAGACTCAAGACTCAACCAACTCACACCTTAGAGACTTGAGACTACCTTTCAGGCTCACAGACCACAAACTCGAAATTACACTTACAGTATATGCCCGAGACTCAAGACTCAACCAGTGCACACCTTAGAGATTTGAGACTCCATCTCAGACTCACAGTTCATAAACTCGAAATTGCCCTCTGTTGTCCAGTCATTTAAATTAAATGAAAAGAGGTGTGATGTGTAGTTTTCAAATGACCCTGTATGTTTTCCTAAGGTCTGTTCAGGAAACTAGACCACAGTTTTTCTTTTCATCTCCACCTATAGCTCTCCTACGCGGATGCTGAAGGAAACCCCATCGGTGTGGTCCAGATGACATTCCTGCGCTTGCTAAGTGCCAGTGCCCGTCAGAACCTCACCTACAACTGCTACCAGTCCGTAGCCTGGCACGACCAGGATCTTGACTCGTACGACAAGGCCATCCGATTCCTGGGCTCCAACGATGAGGAGATGTCCTACGACAACAACCCCTACATCAGAGCTGCAGTAGATGGATGCGCGGTGAGTTAATTGGTTGCTTCAGAGTGTTCAGAAGTATGGACAAGGAGAATAAAGTTTTATCACTTGTAGAATTTTAGAATTTTTTTAAAAACTGGTTGAATTCACCAAAAAGCTTTGTAAACCTTTGAAAAATTAAATATTAAGTGTAGGTTATATTTGTGCCACATTGGTCACCCTTCAAACTACACTTTTAAAAAATAAAAATGGTGATGCAAAGGGTTATTTGAGTTCATGTTCCATGAAGTGGTTCCATGAAGTGGTTCTTCCATGTCATTGCTTAGAGACTCCTTTGGAGCAGCCTCTCTAGAGGTGTGAGTGGGAAGAACCCCTTCTTTATCCCCATTAAAAAGTGGTCCTTCAACCATATTCACCATTTGTTGGACACAGATTTGGTCACAACTTGCCCACACATACTCACTAGTTGAGTCAAGTGAGCACACGTGCAAAAGTGGCAAAGGGGCAATGTCCACTGGAGACGTGGGTCTTTGCAGCTCAGAATTGTGCCAGTTTCAAAAGGTTGCTGGGCGTATCAAAATGACAGTGATGCGTCAAATGTTGGGCATTCTGACAGGAAGACAATGTGCAGAGAGTAAATAAAACCACAGATTTAATTACCCAACTCTCACCCTTAACCACAGCCATTTGTGGCTAGTCAATTCCATTCATCAGCTTTTATGTCACAACGTTTGTAAGCGTTGCACAATTCTGAACAATTCTGAAAGTTTACAAGCTGGCATTTTTTTTGCAGTTTAATTTGCCCATTACCTACCCAGAGGTGGAGCGGCTTAAAGGAGAAACCCAGTTTGAAAGGGACTTGAGGTGTAGTGAAGCATGAAAACACGTAGGAACTTTTGACGAATAGCCCAATTTTCATTCATCACCAGCATTCTAACATACAGCGTTTGTATCCAATGCTCCCAACAGGCTTACAATGCTAGCAATGATAGGGGCATAGTGTTTCACATGTGAACAAATCACAATTTTTATACTATCAACAAGCTCAAAGCTCTGACATTTCATTCGAGGCGATTTCTTTGCATTGGCAATGCTAAGTCTCTATCACTATCACTACCATTGTAAGCCTGTTAGGAGCACACCTTAGAGACTTGAGACTTCATTCTAGACTTCCAATACATGGACTTGATTTAAACTCCTGCTCATGAGACTTAACTTTCTCGAAATTCGTACTTATACCCCAGGGGATTGACTTAGCTTGGACTCATGACTTATTGGCTCAACTTGTACTTCTGCTCCAGAAACTCCAGAAACCTGAACAGGCATACAATGCTAGCGATAGGGGCATCATTTTGGGAAAACAGCCTGTTGGGAGCATTGGCTAATTGCGCTGTATTTTGGAATACTGGGGAAGAATGGAAGTGGGCTATTTGACAAAAGTCCATTTCTCACCAGATTTTTCATTTAAGGGTCTTGCTCACAGGCCCAACAGTGGCAGTAACTTGTCAAACTCAGGTGCCAAACCCACTGTCCCCCTAAAAGGTTCTTCACATTCACACTTTCCTTTTAAAATAATGGTTCTTCAGGTAACTAGTGGTAAACCTAAAAAAGTCAAGTGTTTTTTAGGCACTGTTTTGTCTTAAAACTTATTGTTACTCTTTTTTTTCCTCATCCCGCAGTTGAAAAAGGGCTACGAAAAGACTGTTCTTGAGATCAACACGCCCAAAGTGGAGCAGGTACCGTTCGTCGACATCATGTTCAACGACTTCGGCGGAGCGACGCAGAAGTTTGGCTTCGAGGTCGGCCCGGCCTGCTTCATCGGCTAAGACTGTTTGTTCACTGAGCGCACCGAAAAAGAGCAAAACAACAAAAAAAAAAAACAACAACATCCAATCGTATTCCTTCTCTCAGAAAAAAAAAAACTAAACAAAACACAAGAAAGGAAAAAGGCAACGTATTTGTAAAGTTTTATAAAGTTTTGTGTTTCCAAACAGATCACAGAAAGGATAAAAGCAATTGAGGAATGGCGTTCTAAACATAGATGATCACGATCACAAAGTTCATCACGAAAGATCAATCAAAAGATCAGCAACCTTTCCAACCTCGATGTTGCACCCTCTCTCCGTCACATGCAAGTTTTGAAACTGGATGAGTCAAATGCTAGCTAAACTCTCTCTGAACTTTCTGCTACGCCCCACCCCCCCCAAACCCCAACCCCTACCCCAACTTTCTGAGCTAGATTCTGACTGTTAGCCACTTTAGCCCCACCCAGCTCATCTACTCATGCTGTATAGACTTAGTATAGAGCAGCCATGTTCCTCCTTTCTTGATGTACTTCCTTCAGGTTGGAAGCTTCTTCACATGTATCTTGCTTGTGTTTGCTTCCGCCTAGTCTTCGGCCGTTGATTTCGACAAGCTTTGTGGGGTTTTTTTGTGCATATTTGTCTTACCGTTCTCTCCGGAATGGTGCTTATATATAAATATATATAAATATTTTTTGTATGTTTGTAAGTACTTTCTGTATATTTTTTCTGGATTTTTTTTTTTTTTTAATGTTCTGGCTTCAAAACATGCATGTGAACCATTGGGCGAAAAGGACACTTCCATACTCTCTCCCTTGACCAAATATATCAATATATCGGTGAGCCTTGACGACATAAAAAAAAAAGACGAAATAAAGGAAACATCCAGAACCAAAGAAAAAAAAAGAAAAAGCATGAAGTCTTATTGCAGGTGTGACTTTTTTTTTGTTGCTGGGATTTTTTTGTAACTTTTGTGACAATAAAAAGTCCGAATCATCATGTGAGCAATTAATGAATTGTTTATAAATAACTCTTGCGAACAAAAGACTTGCGGGCTCTCTTACGTGACGGGGCCAGCCGGCTCAGCATCTGAGCGATTGCATCTTTTATCCTTTTTCTTTCAACATTCTTGCGTCTGTCAGAACGAGGAAAAACCCCCTCAAAAAAAAAAAACTAAAGCATGCAAGATGGGAGACGGTGTCACTAAGGAAACACAATATCTGTAAACTAGGTGCTATTTCCTTCTGCCTGTGGTGCTATATACATATATATATATAAATATATATATTTCTCCTTTTCGTTTTTTTTTGTTTGTTTGTTTGTTTGTTTATTTGTTTAAATTTTTCAATTCGTCAGCAAATCGTGTTGATTTCCATGTCCTCTTGATTTTCCATTTCTTCCAACAATATTTTTTTTTCACTGATTATCCAGACCTGTGTCTTTATTGTTTTGGGGAAATATCTTTATGCATGCCAATCCATTCATATTCATAGTGATTAAGAAAACAAAAGCCTTTTTTTCATCGTTACTAATCTCTCATCTTTACTTTAGCCTTCTGCCCAAACATGTTAAGATGTTGTGGAACATTTTCAGTATGCAGTACGCAGATCTATTTCTAATTAGGAGCTTTAGATTTAGACTGTAGCGTAAGGTCATGTAATCTAGTCCTCCATAGCACATTTGTCGTAATTGTCGCCGGTTTACAGTGTTTTTAAAATTCCTCGCGGAATTTTTTTATTCCGCTACAGAAACGAGTGCAATGAATCAAAGCCTCTCTGTTAGCGTAACCTTATACTTCCTTCCTGCCAAAGATATTAAACTATCAAACTTCACGTAAACGTATTTAAACTTCACGTAAATTTAACGTAAGGTTACGTACACTTGAGGTAGCTAGATAAAGATAGATTTTCCCTATATATTCCCAATAATCTATATCGTCACACGCATTAGGCATAAATTATATTACACATTAGAGGCTTGGATTACAAACATTCTTTAATTTAGTTTTTTTTTTTTTGTCATTTTTTTGTTTGTTAGTTATTTTTTTTTCAGAGCATTTTATTTGCGCTTTTTCTTTTTTTGCCTTGATTTCCTCCTTTTTGCCACTAGCGATGTCTCTTATGCACTCTACGTCAGCTTACACCACTATGCCGGCTACTGCCAAACTTACTGCCCTTTTTATTTCTGCATTTTTTTAGCTTCTATTCATTTTAAATATGAATTTTAAACTTGAACAGCTTCTTAAAGACGATTAATAACGTGGACAAAAAACAAATTGTCAACATCATTTTTTTTATTATATATATATAAAAAAAAACACATTTCTGTAAATTTCCAAAACCAGCAGTGATGCTGCCATTTAATATTTTCTGTTTTTTGTTTTTTTTTGTTTGTTTTTGGGTTTGATTTTTTTTTTTTTTTGTAATATTTGTCTATTTGTTTGTCTGTTTTAAGGTCTTGTTAAACCTGTGTAAGAGAGGATAGAAGATATATTGGTTTTGTGTCAATAAATTCAAGTTTACTGTGGCCACCCACCCTTTGTATGTCTTTTGAAGCATTAAAAAAATCTGTATGCATGAAAATGACGAAAGCTTTTTTTCTCTTAACGTTATACCCCACAGTTGATTTTGGTTGGTCCCTGATGCGTTTTTTAATGACCAATACCAGTATATATATATATATATATATACATTTCCCGTGCTCAGACTGAATTATCCTTAATTGTGAAATGGAGAGAGAGCCAGGATGTTGTAACTCTCTACCAAAGATGATGTTCTTCTGTAGTATATTTATTGTATTATTTAAAAAAAACAATAATAAATGTCAATTGATACCAGTAGTCTTACCATGACCCACACTCTTTATCCCTGATACAGCAATATTACCAATGGGAAAGCCAGTAGATCACTGCTGGCTTTACATGATGGAGCCGTCTGATCACCTGAATACCAACCGTTGGTTTATACTGGGGTAGAATGGAAGTTCTTTTGGTGAAGGGGTGGTGAATGCAACATTGTACAAGACGCTGTTGTCTTGGCGCCATGAAGATCAGCGATTTGTTGTCACAAGTCACCAGATCAGAAGGCCTGGTGTTCATTGGGTTAAATGCAATTTCATACTTTTTATACTGCCATGCCAGGTGTTCTTGATCTTTCACGTGATCTTCTTTCATTACAGGCACTTTGACAGCCCAACATTACATTAATAAGGTCCTGCAACTAGGGATTCAACCATTTTTTGAATGCACACTCTTTGAGAGCACTATTCCAACAGGATAATCCTCGAAGATATGCCTTCAAGATATGGATGCTATGCCATGGCCAGTTGGATGCACTATCTACAGTCCACACCTTCTGCAAAATCGGTATCAGCATGTGAATGTGTGAATAGTTCAAGCTGCATAACATGGATTATCTCAGGACAACGTTAGGAACCTCTACAACTCCATACCAAGACGTCTGACATGTTGCGTTACACTTGTATTATGTATAGCTATATATGTATAGCTCAATAAATTCTGCCCATTTCAGTCTAAATTTGTAATTATTTATTGTTTGTGGTGACCTTTAATCTTCCTTCTGATTAGAACTGCAGTTCAACACTTCCTTCTGGGTGCATCTTTTTGTTTGATAATGTATGTATTATATTTATAATTCTATAGTTAAAGACCACACACATGCAAAAGTGTGCAAAGGCATCAGTTTTACGAATTACAGCTGAGGAACAGGATCCCCAGGCATGATTCTGCACCACCATAATTTACCCAGTCCTCACTGAGGAACAGCATCCCTACAACATGAAACTGCTTGACCCTATTTTTGGGGTTGAATACTTTTGCACGGTGGTACTGAGAAACTGCACAGGAGGTGCATAGACTCCTTACCTTTAGCTTCACCTTATGAAATGAAAAACACCTGCAAGTTCATGCTGCCTACAATAAAAGCAAGCTGCTCAGATTCAGAGAAAGCAAAACATCCATAAAGTGCTATACTACCGGCACCATGTTTAAAAGATGGCAGGGTGTTCTTGCTGTGAAATAGCAGCGTCAGCTTCAAGGGGCTTGAGTTGTCCTGAAGGGTACACTTTGTACTGATTCATAGAACATTGTCTTAAAAAGCTCTCTTGGAATTATGCTGGTGCTTAGCCGAGGCCTCTGAAATGTTCTCCTGGAGTCCCTTAATGTTCTCCTGGGGAATTTTGTGACTACCTGGATGATCTGCTGCTATTGTAAGGCTTGACACTTGGACATTTTTTATTAATTAATTTTTTTTTTTCAAACTATTTGTATATACAGTACTGTGCAAAAGTTTCTGACGCCTGTGATTTTTCAAACTGCATTTAACAATTTAACCTCGTACATTAATAACTGCAATTAATATTCAAGCAGAAAGGCATGATTTTGCACCACCATGTTCATTAAAACATTTCCAAAGCCCTCCTTATTGAGTATGCTTTATATTTATCATCATACCAAAACCTGGTTTGGTAAATTGTTGCTTAATGATGTCAGCTGAGCAAGTGATGGAATTGAACACATTCCCTGGGGTACTACCTGGGGTTGTCCAGGAAACACCTAGAACTAAACTTTGTCATTCAGACTACCTCACAGGATAATTACTTTTTTTCAAAAGTAAGAGATCAGAATCAGAATCACTTTATTTTGCCAAGAATGTTACACATGCATGGAATTTGGCTTGCTGACAGCAACACATGTATGACTTACACAGTTCCACAGACTATTGACAAACATTACGCAACAGAAGTACTTTAAAATGTACTATAAACAATAAATGGAATAGAAATATAGTTAAAAGTACTAAAGTAACAAAATAGCAGAACTCAAAAGAAACACAGTGTAGAAGAGTTAGGGATAAAGGTACAATACTCGGAAATGGGGAACAGAAACGGGGGTACTTATACAAAGGGAGACAGGAAATGACAATTGGAACAGTAGGGTGAGCCGGAATGGCAAAGCGACACTGTTGAGAAGATGACTGTCAACTTAGAAACAACCTTATCATTCCAAACGAATAACTAACATCTGCACTTGCTGACTAGCAGCTGCCACTAACAGAAGGCACTAAATGACGGTAGCTCTACAGAAAGCCATTACCCACAAATGTGGAACAGTGGTAAACCTTCCCAGGAGTGGACCGGCCGACCAAAATTACCCCAAGAGCACAGCAACGACTCATCCAAGAGGTCACAAAAGGCTTCACTTGCCTCAGTTTAGGTCAGCATTCATGACTCCACCATAAAAAAGAGATAAAAATGCCAAAATGGCCTGCATGGCAAAGTGCCAAGACTTAAACTTGCCACTGCTGAGCAAAAAAAAACATCTCAACAGGCTCTTCTTAAATTTGCCAGAAAACATCTTGATGACTTTTGGGGCGTTTTCTACTCTGAAGAGGACTGAAGAGGCAAAAGTTGACAAATCTTTTTGGAATGTGTGTGTCTCATTACATCTGGCATTAAAAGTTACACCGCACTTCAGAAAAAGAAAATCATACCTACAGTAAAGCATGGTGGTGGTAGCGTGATGATGGTTTAGAGCTATTTTGCTGCTTCAGGACCTGGAAGACTTGCTGTGATCAATGGAACCATGAATTCTACCAAAAAAATCTTAAAGAAATAATGTCTCGCCATTTGTTTGTGACCTCAAGCTGAAACGAACTTGGGTTCTGCAGCAGGACAATGATCCAAAACACACCCTAAACACAAGTCGTACCTCTGAATGGCTGAAGAAAACAATGTGAAGACGTTGGAGTGGCCTAATCAAAGTCCTGACCTGAATCCTATTGAGTCGCTGTAACATGACCTTAAAAACCCTCCAATGGAGGCAGAATTACGATAACTCTGTAAAGAAGAGTAAAACAAAGTTTTTTCCACAGAGATGTGAAAGACTAATTGCAAGTTAAAGCAAATGCTTGATTGCAGTTGTTGCTTCAACGGGTGAAACAACCAGTTATTAGGTTTAGGTTATAAGTTATTGGGTTTAGGTTATTATTAGGTCATAAGACTTTTTCACACAGGGCGATGTAGCATTTTTTCTCCCTTAAAAAATAAAAATCTTCATTTAATTTTTTTTTTAAATGGACAAACATGCAAAAAAATAAGAAATCAAGGGGTCAAACACTTTTTCACACCACTGTAAATCCTCAAACATCATAATAAGGACATTTTTACTTCCCACGCTTGCCCCATATTTCCCAGAGGGAAAATCCTCTGCTGCCAGCCCTCCCATTTCCTCTCAGTCTGGCCCGCTATCTCTGCGCTAAATAACTTTGAGAGCTTATTTTCTTGCACCACAACCCAACCCACCAATTCCAGCCATTTCTGAGTGAAGCTTTAACAGTTCAAAGCTCGTAGAGCTGAAGGAAAAGGTGGTGTAAAACACTGGTAACGATGTGTAATTGCTGCGAACCGCCGGTCCCTAGAACTCTGTTCCTTAAGGACCTGGCGCGGCCTAGATCCATATAAAACAGCTCAGGCTGCAAAGGAAAGCTAGCAGAGCATGTAGCATTAGCATATTCATACCGATGTGCCCTCGCTCTGCCATACCAGGACCAGGGGCGCCTTAATAAGACAGGGAATTATGGGTCGCTTTTGCAGCCTGTTGTTGATCTTAATTATCCTGACAATTCCCTGGGGGGAAGTCTTTTTTTTTTAAAGGATCGGTACAGGTGAACCCGAATGTGTTTGCAATTGTCTTTTATTCATGGGTTTAATCGTTGTCCTACAGGAAATCGCTTACTGTAATGGCCCTAATTGGAGAAATCAAAATAAATGTGCTTCAGTAGGTTAATTGTTGGACGTGGTGCTTTGCCTGTGTTATCCTACAGGAAAATAATTACATGTCAGTACACATTCAGCAGCCACTTTATTACCGGAGCCTTAATCTGAACCTTTACGGCACGGTGGGCCAGGTTGGACCCGCTCCAATTTCCGTTAGAGAAAAGTTAACTATACTGTAAGTCCAAACCTTAAGAATGCGTCCAGCTACACTAAGTTGAAGCTATTGCTGGAAACAGACGCAGTGCAAATGCAAACACTCAAGTTGTCTTATCATTTCTGTAGAGAATTTCTGTATTGCTAAGAAATTGGGACTCTGGAGCAGGGGCGGATTTGGAAGTTCTGGGGCCTCAAGCAATGTTTTTTTTTTTTTTTTTCTGGGGACCTTGATCAAATGGATTCTTTTGTATAGCAAAATGCAATATTGACTCTGACAACCTAGCTGTCTCAGGTACCTCATCCTCATCAGACGTTTCATTTCTTGCTGCAAAAAAAAAAAATCGGTGAGCTTTGTCAAGCTTTCTGTGCTGGACTTCCTTTCCTTAATTTTCTTTCTTTTTTGGGCACCACTGGGATAAGACCGTTTCATGGTTGTGCCGAAGCTACCTTAGTTGTGCCGAAGCTATCTCGCCTTGCTTTACTTGCATGTACGTTGTCTCTTTGGTGTCAAACAAAAAATAAATAATGCGTTTCGATTTTTTTTTCTTTCTTTTTTTGGCAACTTTTTGGCCAGCAGGGGCCCCCCTGATCCCTGGGGCCCCAAGCAATTGTGTGGTTTGCTTGGTGGTAAAATCCGCCCCTGCTCTGGAGCTCTGGAGCAGATTAGCATGACCTTGTTGCCTCCATGCTTAATGGTCAGGTCAGGTGTGATCTAGAGAAGTATATAGCACCCCAGGATTGAGCTGTGGAGCCGTGGAGACACCTGGTTCTTTGGAATGATAATGCTTTATCCATTAATTGAAGTGAGGTGGTGATTATCCAAAATCTATAATTAACAAATGGGGCCCAATTTTACTGATCTACTGGATAGTGCACCGGTCAATTGCGGATCGCTCAGCTGGATTTAGGATGTGTTGGTATGTCTTTGGTATTGTGAGGGTGCAAAAAATACACCTTGTGCGACTTGAAGCATGCAAAAGGAATTAACTAATTCTCTTAAATTAATCATGGGTGTGTTTTGGGCGTAACTTGAAATTAACCAATCATTGTGTCACTTGCCATTCCCTTTAAGAGCCAGGTGTGCTCTGACTTTGGCGTGTTCATATCTTAACAGCGTGAAGCTTTGAGTGTCTCAGTAGAGGATACTGACCTGCTTGTTCACGCTATGATGGTACGCCAGCAGCTCATTAATAAGTGGGGTTGTACATGGGTGTGGCACACCTTTAAGAATGGTTTCTAATGATTGACTCTTGTCTAGGTTCATTTCAGTCAGTGACACACCTGTGTTTTCCACCGCCAAAATAGAAACATGCCGGAAATGTACCTGAACACACCTCACTTCCAGACCATCAAGCCCATCAGTGTAGATTTATTCCTAAACTCTGACTCTATTTTAATGGGGTGGGGGCAAGGCATAAAAATAGACTGTTGGCACGGTGTAAGATAGCAAAGAGCATTGCGATGTGCCTTGTGCAGAGTGTATGATATGGCCTATGCTCTTGTAGGTTTAAGCAATCAAATCCTCAAAATAAATCAAAAGAAACGTTTTTAAATATAGTATAAATGCCATCTCTGGAAACTACCCAAAATGCAAATAGCGTGACCAACATCAATTTAAAACCCCTGCAGAATGGCTCAATAGACCCAGTTCAACTACAGAGTCTAAATGCACATGTAAAAAGTTGGCTTAATCTAAACTAGGGTTCAACTATAATTTGTAAATTTTGCAACACAAATGATTTAGATAAACCAACGTTTAACACAAAATGAATAAAGTTAGTTGAGGCAATTAGTTTTCTATAGTTTCCTGTTCAGCTGACTTAAGAATCACAGTGTCGGGATCACCAAAATTAACTATGTGGAATTTCATAATGAACACAATGTTAAACTCATTAATCTCAAAGGGACTGGTAGGCAAAGGAAGGCCACTACTTCTAATGGCAAAGAATAGTCTGTCTGACAGGCTTTGTTTTTTTTTTAATACAGCTCTGTCTCTACACTGTGTGTATAAATAGGCTTCTGTTGGGTTACCAATTTGTCAGTGTTGTAATTTATGTTCCTATAAAAAAGGAAGGAACAGAATATGCCTACATGTTGTCTTTTTTAGACATATTCTTGTGGGTTTATGGACTTTATGGACCCTTTAAAAACCGCCTCGGCCGCCAAGAGCGGCCCATTTATGCAGCCCTAGAACTGCCACTAATAAACACAGTGGGAGCTGTCAAACATGCTCTCGTCGGAGAGCGGTACACAGCGTTCCTTCACCTGCTGGCTACATGAAGGCCTAGCTCATCTCCACACAGGAGTCTGACCAGACTCTGACCTCCCAAATATCCCGTAGTGGAGTTTTCGGATGTTCCACATGAACAAATCCCAATTAATTTAAAAATAAATGAATAAAAAGCATGTCTTTCACAGGAGGGATATCCCTCCAGCAGAACTGAAACCATGTACTCCTACATGTCAATACAAAAAAAAAACAGATTGATGCTCTTTTGGTTCCAGCCTTTCAAAAGCAGTAATAGCAAGCAAGCAGAACCTCGGCTACGCCCGCTGGGTGGTGTAAGGTGTATTTTTCTGCAAAAGAGGAGAAGTGAAAAGCGAGGGAGCACAGCAGAAGGAGGTGTGTTTGATGTGTAAATGTGTGGTGGGTATGCGGCGTGTGATGTTGGACTCCAGGGAGAGTGAGGAGAATTATACCTGAGCGCTGCTCAAATTCACATTTTCAGACATTTTCAAGTTATCGCAGGTATCATTAGCCTGGGACAAGTTTTACGTATTCTGTGTATGCATACAGTATATATACATATATGTCTACTCATTTGTGTTTAATCTTTAATCTGCCAATCATGTTGCAGCAGTGCAATGAATGAAATTATGTAGATTGTACAGGTTAGCAGCTTTAGGTAATGTTCATACCAACCATTAGAAACAGTTCGTTCAGTATCCAATCAATGAACACTTTTCATTTTGATTATTCCAATATTAGGTTAAATATATATGCTCTTTTTCACCGGCCCGCTGGAGTTATACTCTTTAGTTATGTGAATCATCGTGAATTTGTATGCGTGTCTTCCCGAAAAATATAAATTCTGCAATGTTTTGATAACAGAGTCCTCAGAGAACACAACTCATTTTTCCAGACATTTACAAAAAAAAGGAGAAATAAGTACAAACTAGAAAGATAACTAATGTTAGCTGCGAACTTGCTACTATACTAATGTTATCAGGAAGAGCACTGACCTTAGCAATGAGCTAGCTAACCTTAGAATCAAGCTAGCTAACACACTAAAGTTACCAGGCAGAGAATTAAAGCTAGCGATGAGCTAGCTAATCTTAGCAACAAGCTAGCTAAACTGAGCGACAAGCTAACTAACACACTAATGTTACTGGGGAGAGAATTAAAGCTAGCGATGAGCTAGCTAATCTTAGCAACAAACTAGCTAACCTGAGCGACGAGGTAGCTAACACTAATGTTACTGGGGGGAGAACCAAAGCAAGTGACGAGCTATCTAACCTTATTGAGCTATCTAATCTTACACTAGTCACATGGGCTTGTTTGAGTAGATCTACAAGAAGCATCTTATAGAGGCAAGCTCACAAAAGGACAGTTACCCTGCCCACTCAATAGGACTCTTCACATCCAATAGTATTGCCCTCAACAATAGGAGGGTGAAGACTAGCACATGCCTCCTGCAATCCATGTGAAGTCAGCCACACCCCTATGTTTTAAACTGTCGCTAATGTAGCATCACAAATTATACAGCATGCTTGCAGGGAAGTGCCGGATCCCCAGCTCTGACATCTACATCAGCTAACAGATGCCTGTGCTGATCAACGCCATACTAGTTTTGATGAAGTGATTTTTTTCTTATCTTTTCTCTTATATATCCTTTTATATTTTGTCTTTTCTTGTCATGTTACCCACAGTTATCGATCACCCCTCTACAAAGGTGCGACAGAGAAGTACGGTTTGACTGGGGTTTTCTTACTGTATCCTACAGCTGAGCCTGGTCAGTTCTTTTGCCCCACATCCACCAGCTGATTTCTCAATCAGTTTCTCATGTTTTTGCTGTTTATAGGTACATGTTTGAGTAAAATGAACATTGTTGTTGTATTCTATAAACTGCAGACAACATTCCTTCCAAATTCCAAACAAAAATATTGTTTTTTAGAGCATTTATTTGCAGAAAATGAGAAATGACTGAAATAACAAAAAAGATGCAGAGCTTTCATATTCAGAGAGTGCATATTCATAAAGTTTTAAATGTTTAGGAATCAATATTTGGTGGAATAACCATGGTTTTTAATCACAGTTTTCACGCATCTTGGCATCATGTTCTCCTCCACCAGTCTTTCACACTACTTTTGGATAACTTTATGACACTCCTTCAAGTTCAAGCAGTTCAGCTTGGTTTGGTGGCTTGTGATCATCCATCCTCCTCTTGAATATATTCCAGAGGTTTTTAATTTGGTGAAATCAAAGAAACGTATCAATTTTAAGTGGTCACTTATTTCTTTCCGGAGCTATTTAAATGATGCAAGTGCAAGGGGTAAAAAATACATTGTTGCTGGGGTGAAGCATTGAGTTAGCACTGAGATAGCAATGAGCACTGCTTTGAAAGTAAGTAAGACAGGGCCCATAGTCTATTTTGTGCAATCGTAGATCTTCTTCTCGCTCTCCCCCAGATTTACCGAACACACACACACACACGCACACACACACACACACACACACACACACACACACACACACACACACACACACACAGGTGCAGGAGATGGCATATGCTTGGCAGGACCCAAGAGAGCTGGATTCCCTCTTCAAAGGCTTCACTTGATGAGGTGCCAGCGCTGGCGAGTGTACACTAATTAGATCAAGTTTGTCAACAGCGGCGCAAAAGTGTCTAGTCAGACGTGTGAGCGTGAGGACGTCTTGAAGAACAGTTCTGATTAAGGAGAAGTGCTAAAGCGTGAACGCTGTATTGACAGCTTAATCGGTCCTCAGCGTTAAACAGACCAAACGAGCGGAGCTTCTTGGAGCACCATAAGGGTGAGCAGATGCTCCGGTTCTTTGTTATCTTATTTCCTTCATACGTGAGCTTATTTCTGACAGCGAGGAGCGGGAATATTTCGAGAGCCTTCACTTTCTCACCCACTCACTCCTATATTCACTCGCAGAGTCTACATTCACTGTCCACTTCAGAACCATCACAAACCGGACGCCGAGTGGTCCAGCGGTCTAAAGCGCTGCCGCTATGAGCAGGAGGTCACAGGTTCGAACCTCCGCTCATGCAGCTTTGCCATCAAGCTGCCAGCGCTCAGAGGGAGCACAATTGGACCTGCTCCCTCTGGGTGGGTACAGTAGATGGCGCTCTCTCCCCACATCACTCCTACGGTGATGTCGATCAGCACAGGGCGTCTGTGAGCTGATGTATCTGAACCGAGCACGCTGTGATGCTGCTCTGCAATGCTGCATCAGAAGCAGCTCGAAAAGAAGCGGTGGCTGACTTTACATGTATCGGAGGAGGCATGTGTTAGTCTTCACCCTCCTGGTGTGTTGCGGCATTACTAGTGATAGTGGGTTGGGTAATTGGCTGTGTAAATTGGGGAGAAAATGGGAAAAAATTGAAATAAAATTATAAAAAAAAAAGAACAATCACAAACCTGTCCGTATCAACCCCCCTCCAAAATATTTAAAAACTATTTGTTATGAACCGTGAAACTATTTTTTAAATTTTGGTGCCTGCCTTGTGGTTTTTAAATGTGTTTTTTTTTAGGGTGCCGGTCTACGGTTGGCGACTGGGGCCAGCAAAAAGCCTAGCCTAGACGAGACTATCAGGGATTTTTTGCTTTCATGACCTGGAAAAATGACCCAGCACTTCCATTTATCTCTGTGGAAAATTAGGGCATAAGTAACATTTTGTTTTGCTAGCTTTTCCACTGTTTTTGTGTACTTTAGTTTCTTTGATTTCAGGTTTATTTGGTTGTACTTTTGTAGTTGGTTTGGTTTGTTATTTTGGGCTATTCTCATTCTTGACGCCATGCTGGTTTACACTTTTACTCAGTTATCTGGTGTTTGGTCTAGCAGAGTTTCTGAAGGTGGCCTGACCCTAGACTGGGTCATAACATTCTAACTAATAAAGGTTCTACAATATGTTCTCTTGAAGGTATAAAGGTATATATGTACTCATTTTTTTGCATGATACAGGTATGAACCATTTCTTAACTTGGCAAAAGACTAAGAGTTAACTCTATAGCTCATAGCTCTTCTATGGCTTATGTGTCAAACCCAAAGCCCTGGATTAGGCTTGTTCTTTATACACTGCACTACAATCCCCAGCATGCACTGCAAAAAAATGGGCACTCGGATGGGCACCCTACTTCCTCCAACAGAGACATTATTAATGAGAAGACCAATCACTGACTGCAACATGGACATGATTTCTTGTAACACTAATCATGGCAGCTGTTCACAGATAAAATCCTACCTTTTCACAATAGGAGCCAATCGGCATTCTGGTTGTGCCAATAGCGGAAGAGCTTCTGCATGCTAGAGGTGAAGAGCTCCGCCAAATATGGTGCAAGTGTGCAAAGTTTCCACCATCAGTGATGGTTTGGAGAGACATGTCATCTGCTGGTGTTGATCCACTGTGTTTTATTATCAAGTCTAAAGTCAGTGCAGTTTTGTTTTCCCAGAAAATCTTACAGCACTTCATGCTTCCCTCTGCTGACAACTTTTATGGAGATGCAGATTTCATTTTCCAGCAGGATTTGGCACACTGCCCACACTGCCAAAAGTACCAATTGGTCTTATATAATATTCTAATTTTTTGAGACACTGATTTTTGGGTTTTCATTTGCTGTAAGCCATAATCATCAACTATAAAATAAATTAATCTGTGTGTAATACATCTATTATTTATAAGTTTAACATTTTAAACTGAATTACTGAAATAAAGTAACTTTTCAATGTTATTCTAATTTTATGAGATGCACTAGTATATAATTTAAAAAAATAATAATGTTTTAAATTCTCTTTCATGGGAAACAGAAAACACTGTAATCAAATCAAAGTGTAGGTGAGTTCCTTCAAACAAAACACACACACACACACACACACACACACACACACACACACACACACACACACACACACACACAGGATATTCTCTGGTATTCCACCTGTCTAAGGTGTGATGTGTTGTTGATCTGTTTGTCTTTTATCTGTGTATACACAACACACACACACACACACACACTGTCCTGACAGCTGGGAAAACACTATAGACATTGTACACACACCTCAACGGATGTTTGTGTGTGTGTGTGTGTGTGTGTGTGTGTTTATTTTCCAAGGGAAGAAGTGAAATGATTAGTTTGGTCAAACACACCTGAGGCCAAGCACACACACACAAACACACCCACACACACACCCACACACCCACACACACACACAGAGATACACACACACACAGATACAGATGGGTTGTGAATTACTGTCATCTTGTCTCAGCACAGCAGCTATTACACAGAGAGAGAGCGAGAGAGGGGGGGCAAGATGATGGAGAGGATGAAAAAAGAAAGAGTGAGAGACTGTGACAGGAAACAGGAAGAAATTGAGAGAGAGAGAAAAAAAGAAAACGAGAAAAGACAGAAAAAAAGAAAAGAAGAGAGATGAGCATCATTAATCTAAAAGGAAAAAGCCCGAAATGAATTTAAAAAGACCAATATCAACATGAAAGGATTTTTACTCTGAGAAAAGGTGGAAAAGTCAGAATTTTGCAGAAACCAAAAACCTAAAGAGAATGATGTGTTTTCTAATAACTGATGACAAATCTAGAGATAAGCTCCTCCGGCAGATCCAGTAATAGAATGTAGCATTTAATTCCTTTTATTCTTATAAACCTCATAGTGCCTATAATTCCTACACTACCCTGCACTTACTTACAGTATGTGTGCTATACTATAGACTATACTCCCTTTTAATAGGCTGTGCTATTCTGTATTGCCTATTATATCCCTTTATAATCCTATACTTCCCTATACTACTCTATATTCAATTATACTCCCACAGTACGTGTCCACTGGCACTTAAGCCCCAATGCATCCTATTCATTTTAATAGAGAGAGCCCTATTTCTAGGTTGTGTTGTATTGAATGTAGCCCCGCCCTTCAGCAGAAAAGTTCAGCATAGCTCAACTTTATTTCAATGAATCTGGCGGCTGCGCTGCATCCAGCCAATCAGGGAAATGCATGCTAAAAAAACTTCACACACATACGAGCCTCACACACACACACACACACAGAACAGCCGCCATTTAACCACAGAAGAGAAGCTGGAAATGGTGGGATATTGATTTATAGAGCTATAGATAACACTAAGGTTCACTAAATATGTAAAATCTTAAACTTGTGATTGCCTACCTTTGTTGCAGAACTCACAATGTTTCTGTCACCAACTGCTGTGATTTTCATTGGTCTACCTGTTCGAACTCTGTTGTTTAGTACACCAGTGATGACTTTCTTCTTCAAGACATTCCATACAGTTGTACTGGCTATGAACAATATACAAACTGACCGCCATATGGAACGTCTTACCAGATCATTAACCCTTAGAACCCTACAGATGGGTTTTCCGTCCAAAATTGCACCTTGTATTCTCAGCTTAATTACTCAGGAATCCCTTCACACATCAACATAAACCATATAATCCATATAATACTAAAAATAGAATGACATCCCAGTGTGATAAAGCATCTACAATAAACCTATTGAGAAAAAACACCTAAAAAAGTGAGATCTCCTTCCCCAACCAAATGTATTTACTTTTAGTGCTTCAAACATATTTATATGATGTTTTAAACCAAATAATATCAGTATATATTAGTCAAAAGTGTCCACAGAAAAAAAAGTGTGAAACTACCTGCTTTACTCAAACTAAAGCTAGGTATGCTGAGCACTACTTTATAAAGTTTTATATAATTTTACTTGCACATTTTTACTAAGTAGTTATTTTGCACTAGACATTTTTTATTTATTTAGACTGAAAAGTTTACATTTTTGTACAGTATATAGTTTTCTTTGTGTGTCCTGATCAAATACTGAAATGCATATTCTGCTCTGAGTGTCAGGTTTTTAGTATCTACATGTATCCTAGAGGTGTGATTATTGATTATCAAGAAAAATAAATCTGCCTGATGCTGTTTCTCCATGTATTTTGTCAAAGTTATAATTAATAAGCCATGTAATGAACTATTATCATCAATATTCTTATGCTTTCAGCTCATAAACACTCTAATCTAACCATTTCTGAAATATATCTTAAGTGTGAATATATTTAAAGTCTATACTTTTAAAAATAAGTAAAATTGGTAAAATTTTGACCAAAACATGATCAGTTCCAGTAAAATATTATAATTCTGCTTCCTTCTACATTTGAAATAATTACATTTTTGAGCAGCCGTACATCTTCTGGAGTAAAAGAGCTCAGGGCATGAGGCTGTCTGATATAATTACTGTGTTATAAGACCTGCAATAGGAAGTGAAAAAACGAAGAAAAAAACACACCAAATGGGTTCCAGGGTTCAAAGGGTTAAACCAGCAACAAGCACAGTGTGTCTTTCTACACCATGGGCATGATTAAAGTGCTGTACAGAACAGTCCAGGCTTTTTGGTGTCTAGCTAAAAGACAGTCAAGCAATTTGTCGAAATGACCATCCTACTGTCCTTCAAAGTCTCTGAACTGGGCAAAATGTCTTGAAGTGCGTTGAAGAGGAATGTATAGCAGTCTTCGATCTCTCACCAAGAGGTACACTAGCCTGAAGCAGCCTCTGAGAAGCTCACATCTTCTCTCGTTATTAGTCTTTATCTTTTTCCCTCAGAGAATTTTGGAATCTCTCTCTCTCTTTGTCTCCTTCTCTCTCTCTCTGAACTGAAAAATATATTTATTGGCCCAACTTAACTCAGTCAAGTCATTTTGCTTTGGCTCAATTAAAAGTTGTAAAAATATAAAATTTTAAGTTTATTCAACTTAACTCAGTCAAGTAATCATTTTGCTTTGACCCAGTTAAGTTGTAAATATATACAATTTTAGGTTTATTAAACTTACCTCAGTCAAGTTCATTTTGTTTTGAGTCAGTTAAATTGTAAAGTTTATTTAACATAAATGAGTTTTGTTCACACAACAATAGTTTGTATATATATATATATATATATATATATATATATATATATATATACACTAAATTCCTTAAGCCCACAATATATATATATATATAGTCTGTATGAACCAACACTGTAGACACGTGTAGTATAACTAAAAGTTGGTTGAAATCACATTTCACATTTTGTCATTGGCTCAACAAACATTTGTAAGTTTTCAGGTTAAAGTTCTTTGAACACATTTTATTAAGTTGTTCTGGCCGGTAATTTCACTCAACTTGATAATATCAGTTCTCCTGACTAAAACACAGAATTACTTTTTAAAGTGTCTGTTTATTTCAGTCAGCATCTTTCCTGCTGTTTTTTCCACAACACCAGTCCTCTCTCTCTCTCTCTCTCTCTCTTTCCCTCAGTGTTTCTGTTATTATGAGTGGTTTGTGAATGAGGTAATAAAGAATGAAGTGGTGATGAGGGGGAAAGAAGGCAGTCAGCAGCAGAAGGCCATCGGGGGGTTCTTTAAGAGAACGTTGGGTCTTGCTTTGATCGCTCTGATGTTTGCATTATTCATCCACAGAGGAGATGGATCAGTGTCTCCGCGTCCTGTAGCTGCCATGTTCAACAGCCCGGACGAGTTTACAGAGTGACGCGTCTCCTTATGAAGAGTGAGCGCTGCTGACGCTCCTTTCATCCCGGCTAAATTGCATCAGTGAGGAGCGTGAGGTGAACGCTGCCCCTCGTGACTGAGCACTCCAGGGTACCCAAGCAAGGCTCTCAGTATCAAGGGCAGGGGTTCAAACCTTACGAACAGTTCCCACAGAGTAAAACGTCATGTTCTTCTAAAAGACTCTGACAGAGAAGCTACTGTGAATGAAACGTACAGTGAGTTTCCCTCCTCTCTGCAGAGGATCAGGGATTTTGGATTTTTTTTAAAACATATACAATCCCCTTTAAAAGTATTCAAACTTGGAACAGTGAGTCTGATCCCTTTATTGCTGCTGTAGACGGTACACTGTAAGATCGGATAAGCTAAATTTACTTTAAAAAATTGAGGAAACCGGTTGCCTTAAAAAGTTAAGTAATGGGGAATGAAAACTTACGTTAGCATAACTTAGAACATCAAGTTATTACGACTAAAGGGGAAGTTGATTTAACTTTTTTATTTTTGTTAAACTGTAAGACCAGATAATTTGAGTTTACTTAACTTTTTTAAACTTTTAAACTACTTAACTTTTAAAAAAAATTTTGAGTTGAATTTACTTGAAAAAAGTTAAGTAATAGGAAATGAAAACATCATGTTGTTACATCTAAAGGGGAAGTAGATTTATTCTAAGGCAGCCCAGGGGGAATCACTACACACTGATGGTGAAACTGTTGGACACACCCAGTATGCAAATAGATTGTGACAGAAGCCAATGGAAAAGAAGCTGTTAATGGCAACAGACTAAACTCAGTTATTATAAGTTGATTTAACTCATAAGTGCCCACAAACGTTCAATTAACTCAAAATAGTTAAGTATGGTTTAGAAATATCCAATTTTATATAAAACAGACTTAAATCGTTTGAGTTTAAACAGCGTATCCGTTTACAGTGTAGAGATATTTACCTCTGGATCTGATACACAGTTCAGAAGATAGCACCTTGTATCTGAACCTGCCCATTTTTCTTGTGATCAGAAGTATTGAAACAGATAAACTTAAACTACTGTATTTTTCACACTGTATTATAAGGCACACTATCAACAAACGTCTATTTTCTGCTCTATTTACATTAATCCATGCGCACTGGTGCACTTTAAGAGACACTATAAGGAACTTGTATAACTAATTCAGCAGGTCTCACTGCTCAGTGGTTGTTGTCGTGGGGGGTAGATGCTAGTTAAGTTAAGCTAAGCTATGTAAACAAAACTGTAATAATAATAATAATAATAATAATAATAATAAAAAACTTTCTTTCAAAGTCAAACGAGTGCTGGATGTTAATCTACACAAATTTCTCTGCTTTATTTGGGTGAGTAAAGCGCTTCCATTTATTTACAGTAAGCTTAGATTCCCTAAGAATTTCTCCAGCACAAAGGCTGGAGCATTAGCATTAGCATTAGCGGCTAACCGCTCCAGCAAGCTGTGCTAGCCAAGGTTAGGAGCAGGCTACAGGCCGATAATACTCACTTACAACCTGACTGGTAAAATTCATACATAAGGTGCACTGGATTAAAAGGCGCACTGAGGATTTTTAGGAAAATTTAAGGATTTAAAGTGCACCTTATAGTCTGAAAAATATGGTACATTATAGTAAATAAAAACCTAATATTTACTCGCAAATGCTTTACTAATAACAGTATTAAATCTGTAACCCACTGACTAATAACTAAACTGAATTCTTCTTCAATGCAGTTTGTTTTAGGATATCATCTTGATTCATGATGTAGGACCTCCCAATCAGTTTGGTTGAATCTTTCTTTAATTTGATAGACAAAAAGTTTCTGTAGACGTCTGAGTTGTGGGCCAAATGTGGCCTGCAAGCCTGAAACGTCTGGCCTGTGAGGTTGTTTGAACTATAATGAACAAAAATGAAAAAAAAAAAGAATAAATAAATAAATAAATAAGTAGTGTATTGGATCGAGACCCTAAGGACACGGGTTCGATCCTGCGTGAGGAGCTGTGTGTTCATTTATTTATTTATTTTTTTCCTTTCTTCTTGGGTTTACCTGCTTTGAGATCAGCTGTTCTGCAATTGGGTTCAACAACCCTCTGGGCTGAAGAGTTACTAGTCTGTAGCACTCCATCCTATTACCATTTTTTTTTTTTTCAATTTTTTTTTGTGGCCCGCCACGTAACGGCTTGGGAAATATCTGTCCCGCAGCCAAACTTAATTGCTGACCCTTTCTTTCTCCAAACTTCCATCACACTGGTAAACATTTATCTTCGTCTCATCAGTCCATAATCAGTCCACAGGCTTTTCTCTGCATTTCATGCGAAATTCCAGAGTGGCCTTCCAATTCTAATAGCTAATTAGTGGTTTTCATCTTCTGTTGATGCCTATGTATTTTTGTTTATAAAGTCTTCTGCAAATAGTAGATTGTGATACCTTCACTGCTGCCCTCTGGAGGTTGTTGCTGAAATCAGTTATTTTAGGGTCTTTCTTTACAGGACTCACAATGTTTCTGTCGTCAACTGCTGTGGTTTTCCTTGGTCTACCAGTTCAACATATGAATCTGTTTCAGGGACAGATTTGTTCACATACAGTGAATGTGAACCGTCAAGATAGTCAAATATGATCTGAGCAAAAAATCGGATTTGAGCAATGTTGCTTGTAATGTGAACAAAGCCTAATATTTTGTACCATCCATCAGCAAGTATCACAGCTTGTGATTATTTATTTTTTTTGTAGCAGCTAAGAGTCTTTAAGGTCTTGTCTGAGGGATTTTCACACATTTCTACTGCAAAATGTTCTAATTCTGTGATGTTTTTAAAACCTTTTGCTGCGCTACTCTTTTGAGGTCTATTCACAGATAATGTTTGATGATCTTCAAATTGCAGAACTGTAAAAAACATGGCAAAACCTTCAGCTTGCTCCTCTTGATGTAGTCCTATGGTTGTGGATCTTTTGTAAGTATGATATTCACCTTCAAAAAACAATTATTCTCTCTACTACTCAAATTTTTCCCATGCCACTGGCAGCAACACAAGGCCAACACTGCATGATCCATCCACCCCCATGTTTAACAGCTGAAAACATGTTCTTTTCCAGTACGTACAAGAAATTCTGTACCCTTTTTCCACGACCCTTACATTTGCTTGTTGTGGCCAAGATGTTCTTTTTCTGTTTCATTAAGCTTCTTAGATGTTCCTAATCGCACTAACAGAAAACTTTCAGGGACAAATCTGCCAGTAATGGAGCCTGCTGATTTGCCCTTTTCTGTGCTTTTACTTCTTATCAATTATAAATGTCTTAAGTTGCAGTGGATTTACTCTGGAGAAAAAAACTGCAGGATACTAAATAGTGTAATGCTTTGATTAAACATGATTAGAAGAACTTCACTTTCACAGCACAGCAAACTGTCGCAGAGGCAAATGATTCACAGTTGAAAGCAAGAAAACCACACATAGCAACATGGATGATCTTTCTTTGGGATTCTGCTCCCTATCTTTAGAATTTGTTGGTGTTTTTTGAAGAACTTTGGGATTCTGCACTCTAGATTTAGGATTTGTTGATGGTTTTTGCTAAACTTTGGGATTGTTTGGTGTTTCTCTCAGAATTTTTAGGATTTGTTGGTGTTTCTTGCAGAACTTTAGCATTCTGCACTTTAGCTTTAGGGTTTGTTGGTGTTTCTGGCAGAACTTTGGAATTCTGTACCCTAGCTTTAGAATTTATTGGCGTTCCTCTCAAAATCTTAGGATTTGCAGGTATTTCTTGAAGAACATTTCGATTCTGCACCTTAGATTTAGGATTTGTTGGTGTTTCTTGCAGAACTCTGGGATTCTGCTCTCTAGCTTTAGGATTGGTTGGTGTTTCTCTCAGAATTTTAGGATTTGTTGGTGTTTCTTTCAGAACTTTGGAATGCTGCACTCTTGCTTTAAGATTTGTTGGTGTTTCTTGCAGAACATTGGGATTTTGCGCCCTAACTTTAGGATTTTTTGGTGTTTTTCTCCGAATTTTCTTTTAGAACATTGGAATTCTGCGCTCTAGCTTTAAGATTTTTTTTTTTTTTTCTGAAAATTTTAGGATTTGTTTGTATTTCTTGCAGAACTTTGGGATTTTGCACTCTAGCTTTAGGATTTGTTGGTGTTTCTCTCAGAATTGTAGGATTTTCCCTTTACAAATTACTGCAAAACTTTGGGATACGGCACTTTAGCTTTAGCATTGGTTGGTGTTTCTTGCAAAACTTTGGGATTCTACATTCTAGCTTTAGAATGTTTTGTTGTTTCTTACCTACAAAAACATTAAAGCCATTTCTTAATTTATGCGATGATTCATGGCACTGGGGGAAATCAAGCATTTGCATTTTTATGAGAAATAAAGAATTAATCAGGGAAATAATGCATTCGGTTTTGTGCTGGCTATTACATTTAAGCTGGTGTTACAGCTTGATGTGTCTGGACTAAATTTGTGTTTTTTTAAGCTGATTAAGCTAAATGCATTTAGAGCTGAAAGGAGAGGTTTCTCGGTTATGAAACACTAGGATGTGTGGAAGTGCAGGAATGTGTGTGTGTGTGTGTGTGTGTGTGTGTGTGTGTGTGTGTGTGTGTGTGTGTGTGTGTATGGTGTCAGTGCTGATTTCTTAGTGGAAATAAAGCTCTGTTTCTGTCTCTAATTAAAGGCATTCGACAGGACCCCTGTAGCGGGAGCAGGCAGACTCATATTCGTCCAAAACTAGTGCAGGTTCGTAGTGTGTGTGTGTGTGTGTGTGTGTGTGTGTGTGTGTGTGTGTGTGTGTGTGTGTGAGTGCCTACCAGCATCCCAGCATGATGAGGTGTTTGTCAAATGCACTCCAGATGGTGTATTATGTAACACCATTCACCATAGCTCTCTCCAGGGTCTCCAGGGATCTGCAACCAGAGCTTAGAAGTTTAAATGCATGTTAGAAAAACAAGGATGCTGAAAAATGATTTTATAGCCGTGCTATTGTTTACTGGTGGTCAGAAACAAGAAGGTGTGGGAGGTGATTTAGTTGACCTCAGTGTTCAGTTAATGTCTGAAAGCATCCAGAACCCTCCTCATCTAATGTTCTTTTGAGATTAGGATCAGTAGGAGATGCAGCAATAGAAGAAGCCTATACTTCTTCGGGAAATTCTGAATGTTCTAAATGTTGAAACCTTGTTAGGGTACTAGGATTTGAATTAGTTGGAGGGCATTACTATTAGAAAAACATCTTAATAAGGCAAAAGTGAAAAACACAAATGAAAACAGAATACCATGATTTGCAAATCCTTTTTTAAGGATTAAGCTGAGAACACAAGGTGCGATTTTGGACGGAAAACCTGTCTGTAGGGTTCTAAGGGTTAACCAGCAGCAGCTAGGTTGCTGAACTTTAGTGCTTCACTGCTGTATATATACAGTCATATGAAAAAGTTTGGGCACCCCTATTAATCTTAATCATTTTTAGTTCTAAATATTTGGGTGTTTGCAACAGCCATTTCAGTTTGATATATCTAATAACTGATGGACACAGTAATATTTCAGGATTGAAATGAGGTTTATTGTACTAACAGAAAATGTCCAATATGCATTAAACCAAAATTTGACCGGTGTGCATCAGTCAACAATACAGCGCACTTTGCACAAGGAGAAGCTGTACGGGAGAGTGATGCGAAAAAGCCATTTCTGCAAGCACGCCACAAACAGAGTAGCCTGAGGTGTGCTTTTGCATAATAAGAATATATATTTTGCACAATAAGAAATGGCTTCTTTCGCATCACTCTCCCATACAGGTTCTCCTTGTGCAAAGTGCGCTGTATTGTTGACCGATGCACAGTGACACCATCTGCAGCAAGATGATGCTGCAGCTCTTTGGAGGTGGTCTGTGGATTGTCCTTGACTGTTCTCACCATTCTTCTTCTCTGCCTTTCTGATGTTTTTCTTGGCCTGCCACTTCTGGGCTTAACAAGAACTGTCCCTGTGCTCTTCCATTTCCTCACTATGTTCCTCACAGTGGAAACTGACAGGTTAAATCTCTGAGAAATCTCTGTATCCTTCCCCTGAACAACTATGTTGAACAATCTTTGTTTTTAGATCATTTGAGAGTTGTTTTGATGAGCCCATGATGCCACTCTTCAGAGGAGATTCAAATAGGAGAACAACTTGCAATTGGCCACCTTAAATACCTTTTCTCATGATTGGATACACCTGGCTATGAAGTTCAAAGCTCAATGAGGTTACCAAACCAATTCTGTGCTTCAGTAAGTCAGTAAAAAGTAGTTAGGAGTATTCAAATCAATAAAATGATAAGGGTGCCCATACTTTTGCACCGGTCAAGTTTTGGTTTAATGCATATTGCACATTTTCTGTTAGTACAATAAACCTCATTTCAATCCTGAAATATTACTGTGTCTATCAGTTTTTAGATATATCAAACTGAAATGACTGTTGCAAACACCCAAATATTTAGAACTAAAAATGATTAAGAATAATAGGGGTGCCCAAACTTTTTCATATGACTGTATATATATTAGGGGGAGGATTTCACCCCATCCCCTTGTAATGTCAAGTTGCTTTTAGAATAAAAAATAAAATAATTAAAAAAATTGGGCAGGTGTCCCAATACTTTTGTCCATGTAGTGTACCTGTGCCTGTGCTTTCCTGAGGCTGTCTGTGAATCCACTAACAAGATGAACAGCCTGGATACCTGGATGCTGCTGGACATAATAGCTTTTAGGGTTGTTGGAGTTAAGAAATGTAGCAGCGCTCCTGTCAAAGCAAACCCAGTCATTTAGAAAGGATAAACAGAGTGTGTGTGGAATGCAATATATTAATAATGCAATGCACTTTTCTCTCTCTCTCTCTCTCTCTCTCTCTCTCTTTCTCTCTCTCTCTCGCACACACACACTCACACACAGTAATCCAGCAGAAGCACGAAGAGGTTTTTCCTCGATCTGCTGAAGCTGCAGAACGGAGACGAGGCTTCTTTAAAGGCTAATGAGAAGAATTAATTTGGAGGCCTGGAAAAGGATAACACACAAAGTACCGCACCATCCCAAACCACAGTTTCCAGCACACACACACGCTCTCTCACACACACTCTCGCACACACACTGTTCATTACAGCCTGCAGGCAGGTTAAATGAGGGATGCACTGATATGGATTTTCTGGCCCGGTAGCAATAGCTGATAATGGCCACTTAGTTGTGGCACATTGGTAGAAGTACAGTGAGTCTTAATGCTGATTTATACTGCTGTGAAGCTGCTTATAGGTGTTTCTGCACCATCACCTCCACACATGCTTCCACACCTACCTTGTTCACTCCAGACATTTGGACAAAGATTTCAAAATTATTCACATGCATTACTCAAGAGAAGTATAAATATTAGGGTTTAAAAAAAAAACTTCTTACTTACACTTACAAGGGGTTGGACAAGGAAAAAACAATGTTTTGTTTTGGATACAATCCGGGTTAGCACCCGAACATCCCTTTCAGACAGCTTCCTCTTACAGCGTCCACAGTTAATCCTGTTGGATGCGGTTGGTCCTTCTTGGTGGTATGCTGTCATTACCCTGGATACCGTGGCTCTTGACACATCACAAAGACTTGCTGTCTTGGTCACAGATGTGCCAGCAAGACGTGCACCAACAATTTGTCCTCTTTTGAACTCTGGTATTTCATCCATTATGTTGTGTGAATGCCAATATTTTGAGCAAAACTGTGCTCTTACCCTGCTAATTGGTCCTTCACACTCTGCCCTTACTGGTGCAATAATGTACAATTAATGAAGAGTGGCCACCAGGCTGCTCCAATTTAGCCATGAAACCTCCCACACAAAAATAACAGGAGTTTCAGTTTCATTGTCCAACGCCTGTATGTACATGTGTAATATCGGATATCGCCATCAGTCTAGAATTCCCATATTGGAGCATCCCTACCTAAAACGAGTAAAAACAATGTACTATAAAATAATAAGAATAACGGGACCAGGCCATAATCCTGTAATCATGCAAACTTTATTTAGAATAGGAGAGAGAGTGTGAAAGATCTTCTAACAAGCAGCAGTGGTTCTAATGAAATGGCAGCTCTCTGGTGGAGACCCTTATCCACCATCCAACCCAACAAAAAAAGGATAAATGATGCTTCACCTGTGGAACCACCACAATTTAATCAATAGTCATTGATTAAGAAAAACATGTAAATATTTTTTTTATTGTCAATTATTTTTATTACGTAATGAATTGACAAGTCAAGCGATGACCGAACCATTGGAAAAAAATGGACTTCATGAAATTCATAAAAGTAAAAAGAAAGAAATATATATTTTTATCTAATAGCGACAATTATACATGTATTACTCTGCAATAATACATGAGCAGACAGGGAACAGCAGAAGTCCTACACTGTATATATTAAATAATAGTAGACAGGCTGTAAACGGATACAGCACTGTACAGGGGTAACTACTGGCAGCCAGTTACTTTAATTGTACATTTTCTTCAGCGTGGTTATAAACACAAGCGAGCTACTGAATGTTCAGAATCTGCACTTTCAGCAGAACGGCTCCACTTGTTTCAGTGAGCTACGAGGGACGAATAAATCATGCTAAATTACTGCATGCTTCTCTTATGGTCTGCAGTAATGGTGTAACAACCTCCCTACACCAAAAGAGGAACAAACTCACTTCTCTTAGTGTATAAACTTAGTGTCCAAACTCATTAGGAAGGTTGTGGTTTTGTTTTTGGAATCAAGCTGGGCTCTCTGGAATTGGTGGTATATAATAGTCAGTGAAGCCACAAAAGACACCATGGAAACTTCTAAGCAACTGAAGGCCTCTCTCACAGAGGAGAACATCAGAGGAGCACACTGTGTATTAGCAAGAACTTGGTGATACAATACGTATCATGATACACAGTTTTCGATTCACTATATTGAAACCGGTGCTGTCAAAATTAGCATGCTAATGCCCAGGATTAATCTGGACATCTTTTTTTTAATGCAAACAAATTATTGTACAAAGTTCGGCTCCAGTGTTCTGCTGTAATTTATGCATTTTACAGAGCCTGGTTACATATCAGTAGTTAACACAGCATTTGCTCTGTTGATTTTAAAAGGTCAAAATATGTATGTATAAATATATATTAAACTCTTACTACCCCTCCTTCTCTCTTTTTCTGTTTCTCATATACACTTTTGCAAAGCAAACAGGGCAAAATAAATTTAAGTACAATTTAAAAGCATCAAAACTACTAAAACTAGGTTTAAAAAGTTATTATAATTCATAAAACCTCACTATTATAATTACAACAAATCACAATAAATTACTATAATTTTCATGGATTGTTTTTTTTTTTTTTTGCTTAAACTCCAATCACGAGACACCTCTGCTGAATTCAGTCTTCAGAATCCACTGTTCTGATTGTATAAAAAGGGACAATTTTCTTTTACTTTTTTTTTTACCTAATTTAGTCTGCACCTTCTCATTCATATTTTTTCCCTACATTGTAACTTAATACTGAAGTCATTCAGATAATGAAGGAACACATAAGGATTCATAACTAGTAACTTAAAAGTAGTAAACAAACCAAACTACTCTGTAAAACATCTAAAACACATTGTCACGCCCGGCGCTGGACGTGCTCCTATCTCTTCCACACTCTGCTCGTTCTGCCTGCGATCTGCAGCCTACGGACTACATTGCCCAGGATGCACCACACACCAACATTACATCCCTTCCTGATCACATGGCACAGCACATGACAGTTCCAGGAAGTAGATCACCTGAGTACTAGCCACTTGGTTTGGCACTATATAAGGGGCTCATTTGCTCTCAGTCAGTGCTGAGTATTGACGGTTCTATCACTTTATCGTTTTTGACCCTGTTTGGTTTACCGACCTTGTTTTTGATTGCCCTCTATCTATCTATCTATCTATCTATCTATCTATCTATCTATCTATCTATCTATCTATCTATCTATCTATCTATCTACAGTTGCAAGAAAAAAGTATGTGAACTCTTTGGGATCACTTGGATTTCTGCATAAATTTGGTCATTAAATGTGTTCTAATCTTCAATTAAGTCACAACACTATACAAACACAGTCTTCTTAAACTAAAACCACTCAAAAATATATATGTTTGCATGGTTTTATTGAACACAACATGTTAACATTCACAGTGAGAGGGGGAAAAGTATGGGAACCCTTCTGCTAATGACTTTTCTAAGAGCTAATCGGAGCCAGGATTCAGCAAACCTGGAGTCCAATCAATGTGATTGGTTAAAGCTGCTCTGCCCTATAAAAACACACACATCTGTGATCAAGACAGCAAGTCTTTGTGATGTATCAAGAGCCACGGTATCCAGGGTAATGTCAGCATACCACCAAGAAGGACGAACAACATCCAACAGGATTAACTGTGGATGGTGTAAGAGGAAGCTGTCTGAAGATTTCATCTAGAGCTGGAACAGAGTGAATTTACCTGAATCAAAAATAACCATCCTTAAACCTGACTGATCAGACAGATATAGAAGATTGAAAAAGTATGTGAACCCTTTGGGATTACTTGGATTTCTGCATAAATTAATCATTAAATGTGTTCTGATCTTCATCTACGTCACAACAATAGACAAACACAGTCTGCTTAAACTAATACCACACAAAAACAATTATATTTTTGCATGGTTTTATTGAACACAACATCTTAAAATTCACAGTTCAGGGTGGAAAAAGTATGTGAACTGTTTGGATTTAATAACTAGTTGATCCTCCTTTGGCAGCAAAAACCTCAACCACACATTTCCTGTAGTTACAGATCAGACCTGCACAACAGTCAGGAGGAATTCTGGACCATTTCTCTTCAAAAAACATATATGTTTTAGTTCAGTCAATGTGATTGGTTAAAGCTGCTCTGCCCTATAAAAAAACACACACCAGTTTTGAGTTTGTTGTTTTTAGGAATAATTGCTTGTGAATCATGTCTCAAAATAGGCTCTTAGAAGACCTACGTTCAAGAATTGAACCTCAAGACCTCAATAATCTCAATAGAGCGATTTACACCAGATATCCCAAAAATATTGCTGAACTAAAACATATATGTTTTGTGAAGAGAAATGGTCCAGAATTCCTCCTGACTGTTGTGCAGGTCTGATCGGTAATTACAGGAAATGTTTGATTGAGGTTTTTGCTGCCAAAGGAGGATCAATCAATTATTAAATCCTAAGGTTCACATCCGTTTTCCACCCTGAGCTGTGAATTTTAAACATGTTGTGTTCAATAAAACCATGCAAACATATATTTTTTTGTGTATTCGTAGTTTAAGCAGACTGTGTTTGTCTATTGTTGTGACGTAGATGAAGATCAGAACACATTTAATGATTAATTTATGCAGAAATACAACTAATCCCAAAGGGTTCACATACTTTTTCAGTCTTCTATATCTGTCTGATCAGTCAGGTTTAAGGATGGTTATTTTTGATGCAGGTAAATTCACTCTGTTCCAGCTCTAGATGAAATCTTCAGACAGAGTGAAGGTTGGGGACGAAAGCAGAGCGATTTCTTTTCCAAACAGACCTGTTTGAGTGTGTGTCTCAGAAGGAGAATGAGAGAATGTGAAAGTGTGTGCTGAGGTGTGTGTCCTGCTGATGGCTCCAGCAGCTCATGGTAATTCACAGCAGGTCTGTTCTGAGTAAAATAGAAACTCACGCACCCCTGAGAGCACACGGCTCACGGCTCAGCTCTGGCTCTGGCTCTGGGGTGATGTATTCCTCTGCTCCTCGGGCTGGGAGATTCGGTTTGGTGCATTTTCTTTAAAACAACTGTAGCCCAGAAACTCCAGCCTACTGTAAACTCTCAATACACCTCCCTTTAACAACAGTACATCCTTATTTCTCAAGTTTAATTAAGCGCATCATCAGATTTTTACACAAATCCTAAAAGTAGACTAACAGAACCCAGTAAAAAATGGAACCAAAATGTTATACTTGGTCATTTATTTTTAATTTGGAAAAATGATTCGTTATTTCATATTTGTGAGTGGCAAAAGTATGTGAACCTCTAGGAATAGCAGTTAAATTGAAGGTGAAACTAGAGTCAGGAGTTTTCAATCATTAGGATAATCACTTTCTGTGCTTTTCCAATCACAAATATGTAATATTTAGATCATTTTCCTCAAGTCATAAATGACCTAGTATAATATTTTTGTCTGTATTTGTTTAACTGGATTCTGTTTATCTACTTTTAGAACTTGTGTGGAAATCTAATGATGCTTAATTTCATATTTGTGCAAAAATATAGAAAATTCTAAATGGTTCTCATGTAGCCATTTAACAAACTTCCTCTCATTTACTCTCAGAACTAAGAGCATTAAATGAAACCTTCAGAAAACTAATTTTTGTGAGTTGGGACCGATTTTAAATGTGTCTGACCACACATATCCATTAGCATAACCAACCTGACCAAAATATTCAACCATAAGACCAGCTTGTAGACCAGCAAGACCATATTCGTTGACCTGCATGACCACACTAGTGAACCAGCATGAAATCATGACCATAATGACCTCTAACTGTGCTTGGCCACCAGTATGACCAACCAGACCCAATTATTAAACCATCATGAGGAAGCTTGTAGACCATCAAGACCATGTTGATTGACCTCTACAACCACACTAGTCATCCATCATGACAAGCATGACCATCATGACCTTTAACTTTAACTGGCCATCAGTATTACCAATGTTAACTAGTGTAACTAAGTTTGTAGATCATCATGACCAACCAGACCAAAATAGTCTACCATCATGAATAAGCTTGTAGACCAGCAAGACCATGTTGGTTGTCACCACACTAGTCAACCAGCATGACAAGCATGACCATCATGACCTCTAGCTGCACTTTTCCACCAGTATGACCAATGTTAACTAGTATGACCACGTTTGTAAACCAGCACTGTCAGTCTGACTGGACTTGTACACATGTATGGCCAACCAGACCCAAACAGTCAACCATCAAAAGTAAACTTGTAGACCAGCAGGAGAATGTTGATTGACCTGCATGACCACTCTAATGAATCAGCATGACAATCATGACCTCTAACTGCACTCATCCACCAGTATGACCAATGTCAGCTAGTTTGTAGACCATCGTGGCTGACTGTACTTTTTAACCAGTATGACCATCCAGACCCAAATAGTCAACCGTCATGAGTAAGCTTGTAGACCAGCAAGACCATGTTGGTTGACCTCTATGATCACACTAGTCAACCAGCATGAAAAGCATGACAAGTATGACCACTAAATGTGCTTGGCCACCAGTATGACTAAGCTTGTAGACCACCATGACCAGTCTGACTCTAATGGTTACCAGTATGACCAACCAGACCAAAAAATTCAACCATTAAGACCAAGCTTGTAGACCAGCATGAGTATGTTGTTTGACCTGCTAGGCCATACTAGTCCACCATCTTGACAAACATGACCTCTAACTGCATTAGTACACCAGTATGACCAATTTTGACTAGTATGACCACGTTTGTAGACCATCATGACCAGTCTAAATCTAATGGTTTCGAATATGACCAACCAAACCCAAACAGTCAACCATCATAAGGAAGCTTGTAGAGCAGCAAGACCATATTGGTTGACCTGCATGACTACACTACACTAGTCAATCATCACAAAAAGCATGAAGAATATAACCTCTAACTGCACTTGGCCACCAGTATGATTAAGCTTGTAGACCACCATGACCAGTCTGACTGCACTTGTCCACCAGTATGACCAACCAGACCAAAACCATCATGACCACAACCATCATGACCAAGCTTGTAGACCAGGAAGACCTTATTGGTTGCAATGCATGACCACACTAATGAAACAGCATGACAAGCATGACCGTCATGGCCTCTAACTGTGCTTGATCACCAGTTTGACTAAGCTTGTAGACCATCATGACCGGTCTCTACTTGTTTACCATTGTGTCCAACCAGACCCAAATAGTCAACCATCATGAGAAAGCTTGTAGACCAGCAAGACCACGTTGGTTGATCTCCATGACTACACTAGTCAATCATCATAAAAAGCATTAAGAATAGGACCTCTAACTGTGCTTGGCCACCAGTATGACTAAGCTTGTTGACCATTATGATCAATCTGACTGTACTTGTCTACCAGTATGACCAACCAGACCTGAATAGTCAACCATCATTATAAAGCTTGTAGACCAGCAATACAATATTGGTTGACCTGCATGACTACACTAGTCAACCATCATGACCAGTCTGACTCTAATGGTTACCACGTTGGTTGACCTCCATGACTACACTAGTCAATCATCATAAAAAGCATGAAGAACATGACCTCTACCTGTGCTTGGTCACCAGTATGACTAAGCTTGTAGACCATCATGACCAGTCTGACTGCACTTGTTTGCCAATATGACCAACCAAACCCAGTTGGCCATCAGCTTGTAGACCATCATGACCATTCAATTGACCACCATGACCAAGCTTTACCTCAGTATGGAAAAACGAATCGAAAGCGTAAATCTGTATCATCAAGGCTACAGGCCGGGATGACCATTCTGACCAGCTTTTCAACCACTTTAACCATCAAAGACCATCTTAGACCCTCTAAAACCAGCTATTGTATGATGATTTAAGCTCTAACTCTGAGTGAGTACCTGTAGATGTTTTCAAGAGGCAGAAAGTGGCTAAAGTGCCATAACCCAGACAGTAAAGCCCGTCCTCTGCACATTAACGGCCATTTAGCTGCAGTAATGCTCTCTCAAGCAGGACCGATGGACGCTGCTGTTCGGCAGAGGAGGAAATAATGTGCAGAAAGCGTATGCTTGCACTTTACCCATTTGTGTTCTCCATCTGCAAACACACCCTCACTAAAAGAACAATAAAGACCATGTGATCTGCTCTCTGCTCTTTCTGTTGTTCTTCTCTCTGTTGAAGTGGAGTACAAGTGCTTCAGGCAGCCCGACGATAATTACCATCTTCTACCATTTCACAGCTTTCACTAAACATGTCTCTAAATCCTGTTCACAACCTCTTAGCATGTGTGGAAATATCTAAAACACATCTACGCCGTGAATTTGGCTCCTGTTTTCAGTTTAGTTCTTAGCGCATAGGGTCCAAGGACTACTACATAGAACCTGGTGGAGAAAGAACTAGTAGAAAAAGATCATTTGAGGTTAACCCTTAGAACCCTACAGACTGATTTTCTGTCCAAAAAAAAAAATCGCACCTTGTGTTCTCAGCTTAATTACTCAGGAATCCCTTCACACATCAACATAATCCATATATGGTGAGAAAGGGCGGAACTAACTCTTTCTAAAAATAGTGATGACATCCCAGTGCGGTAAAGCTAAATCTACAAGAAACCCATTGAGAAAAACACCTAAAAAAGTAAGATCTCCTTCCCCAACCAATATTATTTACCTTTAGTGCTTCAAACATATTTATATGATGTTTCAAACCAAATAATATCAGTATATTAATGATATTAGTCAAAAGTATCAACAGAAAAAGTGTGAAACTACCTGCTTTACTCAAACTAAAGCTAGGTATGCTGAGCACTACTTTATATAGTTTTATATAATTTTACTTGCACATTTTTACTAAGTAGTTATTTTGCACTAAACACTTTTATTTATTTAGACTAAAAAGTTTACATTTTTGTTTATAGTTTACTTTGTGTGTCCTGATCAAATACTGAAAGGCATATTCTGCTCTGGGTGTCAGGTTTTTAGTATCTACATGTATCCTAGAGGTGTGATTATCAAGAAAAATAATTCCACCTGATGCTCTCCATGTATTTTGTCAAAGTAATAATTAATAAGCCATGTAATGAACTATTATCATCAATATTCTTATGCTTTAAACACTCTTAAAAGTCTATACATTTGAAAACAAGTAAAAAAACATCAGGCTCTTGGTAAAAATTTTGACCAAAACTTGATCAGTTCCAGGAAAATATAACAATTCTGCTTCCTTTTACATTTTAAATGATTATATTTTTGAGCAGCCGTATGGCTTCTGGAGTAAAAGAGCTCAGGGCATGTGTCTGTCTGATATCATTTATAACTGTGTTATAAGACCTAAAAGAGGAACTGACAAAAACGAAGAAAAAACACACCAAAACAGCCTAGAGTTCAAAGGGTTAACTGAGGTTATCAGCAATGTGATTACAAATATATAAATAATCATATATAAAATGGAACAGGGTGTTGTGAAACCTGTTCATTTATTGTTTCTGATCTGAAAAAGGATAAAAAAAAATAGTTTGTCCTGCATTTACTAGATTTTGGAACGTTGTTAGAAGGGTTGATATGCCATCAACAACAAGTCTTCCTGATGACCCCTGTGAAGAGCTTGCGACAAAGTGACTGGTTAGATCATGGGTGTAAGGTTAGCTTAGCTGTAAGGTTTTAGATCTTCATGTTTGTGTTAAATGATGCTGATCAGTTCATAAATGACCATAGTAACTTCACTGCAAAAAATCCATTGCCAAAAACTAGAAAATCTATGCAAACTGAGACGTTTATCCTCACATTAAGAAAAAATGACTTTAGTTACTATAGGTTTACATAGGATCTCCGGTGGATTTCGCGTTTTCAAGAGACACTAAGACAAGGTCAGTGGCTGAACTGCACTTAGCAGGGCTCCTATCGTTATCGCATCATTGCACTGCTGCGTATCCATGTGTGCATTGGGAATGCGCATGTGAGGACAACTTACTGCCAAGGTTGATTTCAGCCAGCGGCGCACCTGTGTTTTCCACTGCCAAAATAGCAATACGGCAGAAATCTACCTGAACACATCTCACTTCCAGACCATTACGCCATCATCAGTGTAGATATATTTACATGCACTGTTGCTTTTTAAACGGCACAAACGCAAGTTGAGAAAATAGACTGTTGGTGGGGTGTAAGATAGCAATGACCACTGTGACGTGCCTTTCACAGGGTTTAAGATAGGGACCAATATGTGTGGTTGTGCAAAATTCTGAGTCATTGTTTATAACATTACTAAAAACTACTCAATACGTGTGAGTTTGTATAGTTAGAAATAGATGTGTTGTGTCATAATTTACTCTCTCTCTTCGTTTCTCTTTCTCTCGCTCCCTCTTTCTCTTTCTCTCAGCATGTCAGTCTCTCTCTCTCTCTCTCTCTGGTCCCCAGGACAGCTTCGTGTCACACTGTGTGTAAAAATACCCACAGTCCTCAGCCCTGCAGCGCTAAAACGTGCACGCATGCATTCACACACACGAGTGATTCACACTTTAATACACAGACGTTCACCGGCCCACCCACAGACCATCCACCACTCCGTCACTCATCCCCCCTCGCATCTCTCTCTCTCCTTTTAGAAGAAACTTTCCTGTGAATATCTCTCCTTCTCTTCCTCTGCTTCCTCGTTACCACTTCTCCTCATTATACTGACAGCAGGGAACCTTCAGGGCTTCCCAGGCCTTCAGAGAACATTTCATGCTGTTGGTTCTGTTAGGCAGCGAGCGAACAGTCAGCTCTTGAAGTTGATGTGATGAAGCAGGTGAAAAAGGCAAGTGTAAGAATCTGGGACCATGAGACGAGAACCAAACTGTTAGAGGTGTAGGACTGGGTCGGCTTCGGAACATCGTCAAAACATTAGGTGCACATCTTGCAGGGTGTTCTTGTTATGCATTGGTCAGATATTGGTCAGGTATATCCCTCATTACTAGTGATGCCACAGCACAAGGAGGATGAACACCAGCACATGCCTTGTCTGACACATGTGAAGTCAGACTCCGCCTCTTTTTGAACTGCTGCTGATGACAGTGAGTTCAGAGAAAAGCGAAGCGACCCGGTTCTGATACAACAGCTCACAGATGCCTTGTGCTGAGCGACATCACCCTCTGGAGTGATGAGAGGAAAGAGCGCCATCTACCCATCCAGAGAGAGCAAGGTAAATTGTGCTCTCTCAGGGCTCCAGCAGCTGATGGCAAGCTGCATGATCGGGTTCGAATCCCGATCATGCAGCTTGCCATCAGCTGCTGGAGCCCTGAGAGAGCACAATTTACCTTGTTCCCTCTGGATGGGTAGATGAATCCCGGTCATAGTGGTAGCACTGTAGACCCCTGGACCACTCAATGCCCAAATTGAATGCTGTTAACGAGAACACCATACACCTGTTGAACATATAATACAAGTAGTTACAACTAGTCTCAAAACTAGTACTGTAACACTCATCATGGCATCTGTTTACAGATAGAGCCAATCAGTTTGCTGTTTCGAGAGGAAAGTTCCCCTTAATGTGGAGATCTGCAAAAGTGCAGTAGCCAGAACAAGCCAAAAAAAAAGAAACACACTCTTGTGTGTTATTCAACCACACACAGGATTTTTGTCCGATTTTGTTGAGCAAACCAATTTTGTCAGTACCAAACAAGAAAGGAGAACTGGTGAACAACATGGTCATGCATGCTCAGTGCTTACAGAGTATTACAAAACTGAATACACCCACTCATTTCTGTTATTTAAGTATATCTTTTCATGGAATAACACTGACAAAATGACACTTTGACACAATGAAAATGAGTCTGTGTGCAGCTTAAATAACAGTGTAAATTTATTTTTCCCTCAAAATAACTCAATACACTGCAACAAATCCATTGGCAAAAACTAGATAAAAATGTATTTAAATTAAGACATACATGCTTAAATTAAGGGAAACAAATCTGCCAATGGGGTAAGCTAATTTTTTCTTATAAAGTATTCTTAAAATAAGCAATGACAAAGCCTCAAAATCAGTGAAGTAAGACTCAAATCAAGCCAAAATATTTTATTTTCTAGCTTAAATTTCTACACAAGTATCAGAATAACTTGACTGGTGACTTTTTGTGTTTATTTTGAGTTCAAATTACTTAAAATAAGGTAAAAACTCTAAATAAGACTCAATAAGATCATTATTACTAGAATCAGTAAAACAATCTTACATTTACAATGCTTATTAAGGCTAAACATTCCTATCAGAGCCAGAAATAAGATTATTCACTTGCTAAGATTTCGTTTTTTTGTCCCAATTGAGCACTTCTTTTCTCTCCAAAATGTCATGTGACTTGTTAGTGTTATTAGGTCTCAAGTGTGCATAGGGAGCAGGTGTGTTCAATTTTGTAGTGCAGCTACAAAATAGTGGTCAGTGAAAGATCCAACATGGCACCTCATGGCAAAGAACTCTCGGAGGATCTTAAAGTATGAATTGTTGCGTTACATGAAGATGGCTAAGGCTACAAGAAGGTTGCCAACACCCTGAAAATACTTGAATACTTGTTGAAAAAAAAGTTGAGTTAATAAAACTATTGTTGTGTGAACAAAACTCAGTTAAGTTAAATAAACTACACTGATTCAAGTTAGCATCTAGCTTGGACTCAGTTAAGTTGAATTAACTTAAAATTGTATGTATTTACAACGTAACTGAGTCGAATCTAAATGATAACTTGATTGAGTTAAGCCGAATATAGACATAAATTTGTTATATATTTGCAACTTAACTGAGTCAAAGCAAAATGATCACTTGACTGAGTTAAGCTGAATAAACTTAAAATGCTCTATATTTACAACTTAACTTAGTCAAAGTAAAATGATGACTTAACTGAGTTAAGCTGAATGAACTTAAAATTGTATATATTTACAAATTAACTAGTCAAAGCTAGATAATAACTTGATTGAGTTGAGCTGAATGAACTTAAGTGTTTATACTTACAACTTAACAGAACCAAAGCAAAATGATAACTTGACTGAGTTAAGTTGACTAAACTTTAAATTGTATACATTTACAACTTAACTGAGTCTAATTAAAATTATGAGTTGACTGAGTTAAGCTGAATAAAGGTAAAACTGTATATATTTGCAACTTAACTGAGTCAAATCAAAATGATAACTTGATTGAGTTAAGCAGAATGAACGTAAAATTGTATATATTTACAACCTAACTGAGTCAAAGCTAGATAATAACTTGATTGAGTTGAGCTGAATGAACTTAAGTGTTTATACTTACAACTTAACAGAACCAAAGCAAAATGATAACTTGACTGAGTTAAGTTGACTAAACTTTAAATTGTATACATTTACAACTTAACTGAGTCTAATTAAAATTATAAGTTGACTGAGTTAAGCTGAATAAAGGTAAAACTGTATATATTTGCAACTTAACTGAGTCTAATTAAAATTATAAGTTGACTGAGTTAAGCTGAATAAAGGTAAAACTGTATATATTTGCAACTTAACTGAGTCTAATTAAAATGATAACTTGACTGAGTTAAGTTGAATGAAAAGGTTATGTATTCACAACCTAACTGAATCAAAGCTAGATAATAACTTGAATCAGTTAAGTGTATTCAACTTAACTGAGTTTTGTTCACACAACAAAAAAATAACTCAACAGTTTTTTCAAGTGCCCAGGATAAGGGAGCTTTGTGCAACAGACAACACAAAGATGGTAAGTAAGGTAGAGGTCACACCCAATATGCAAATATATGGTGCCATGAGCATTATGAGACTGTGGAAAGAGCATTGACACAAGTAGTATAACTAAAAATTGGTTCAAATGAGTGTCAAAAATTCAATTCCAAAATTGTGTCATTGGCTCAACAAACATTTTTAAGTTTTCTCTGAACTCATTTCATTGGGTTTCACTGGCCGGTAATTTCACTCAACTTAATAATATTAGTTCTCCTGACTAAAACACAGAATTACTTTTTAGAGTGTGGTTATAACAGGTATAACAATGCCATCACTTGACCTATCAGAAGAGACAACATGCTCACCTGGTTTATTGGTGAGCATTTTCGTGCGTTTAGATTTGCGCCTGTGTGAAAACAAACCAAACCGAGGGAGAAAACGCTCCAAGTAAACGAACTCATCAACTCAATATCAGACCAGAGGAACAAACTCCAGGTGTGGGAACATCTTCAGTCTGTCTAACTGTCTGTCAAGCTATCTTTCGCCTCATCTTTTTTTTTTTTTTTGGTGGCAGCAGATGAGCGTATGTTAACGAAGCTGTGGTGACAGACAGACAGACGGACATACAGGCAGACAGACAGACAGACAGACGGACGTACGTAGGGGCGCTGCCACACTCTGTATCTCTCATTAGTGTAGTTTCAACAAAACTTTTTCCCCTTCCCTCTGCGGTGTCTCGTTCTCTGAGCTTTGTGTGAGTCGGGAGCAGAAGAAGAAGCCTCCAGAGAGGAGAGACACGCTGCTGACAGCTTTATTTTTACTCCCAACTGGGAGAAACTCTCTCACACACACACACACACACACACACACTGAGTCAGACATGCCTTTCTATTCAACTTCAGGATGGAAATCCGAGCGAGGGGAATGATGTGCCCAGATGACACACTTCTAAAATACAATAATTATCTGTCTATTCACGATGAAATAGGCCAAACACGACAGTCCACACATCACAAGCCATTATAAACACCGCCATCACAGCATTAAAAAAGTGCTGCCTTTATTTAATTAGTATGTTATTATCCTTTAATCTCAGGCTCTGGTGAATAAATGTGTATAAATGTAATGCAGACGGTGAGATAAAGAACACTGTAGATCATTTCAGTAGAGAGATGGTTCCTCTGGAGTATATGAGGTGGTGGGAAGGTAATAGAAGACACTGATAGAAAGTGATCTCTGAAACAGTGTGAAATCCAGACAGCAAGAAAAAGAAGCCCCCGAAAATGTGATCTCAGTTGAAAATGGTTTTATGTTCTCATAAAAAAAAAAAATGTGATAAATGGTGTAATCACATTGGACAATTTGTGATCATGTAGAAAAACACTCATTATCACATACAAAAGAAAAACTAGAAACTGATCAAGGAAAAATGTGATCAAATAGGCAAAACTAGTAATCACAGGAAAAAAAAACATGTGATCATGTTGAGCAAAACTGTGGTCACAGAAAACTGTGTGATCACTGTGGGAAGGAGGGAAAATAGAAGAGAAAATGTGCATTCACAAAAAAATATATTGTGAGCAAAAAAAGAATACTTCTCATTACAGAAGGATGTAATCGCATTGGGAAAACTTGTCATCACTGAAAAAAACTTGTGCTGTCACTGGGAAACCTTGTGATCACATGGGATAATGTGTGATTATGTAGGGACAATGTGAGAACACAAGAAAAATAGATTGTGATTAAAATAAGAACATGTGTGATCACAAGAAAAATGTGTGATCATCCTGGGAGAACTTGTGATCACATTGGAAAATGTGATTACTTTGAAAAACTTGTGATCATATGAAAAAACATAATAACATTGGGAAAACTTGCAATTACATACTACAAAATAGTGGTCAGTGAAAGTTCCAACATGGCACCTCATGGCAAAGAACTCTCAGAGGATCTTAAAGTGTGAATTGTTGCGTTAAATGAAGATGGCCAAGGCTACAAGAAGGTTGCCAACACCCTGAAAATACTTGAATACTTGTTGAAAAAAAGTTAATAAAGAGTTAATAAAACTATTGTTGTGTGAACAAAACTCAGTTAAGTTAAATAAACTTAACTGATTCAAGTTAGCATCTAGCTTGGACTCAGTTAATTTGAATGAACTTAAAATTGTATGTATTAACAAAATCTAAATGATAACTTGATTGAGTTAAGCCGAATACAGACATAAAATGTTATATATTTGCATTGGGAAAACTTGTCATCACAGGAAAAAAAACTTGTGCTTTTCACTTGTGATCACATTGTGATTAAAATAAGAACATGTGTGATCACAAGAAAAATGTGTGATCATCCTGGGAGAACTTGTGATCACATTGGAAAATGTGATTACTTTGAAAAACGTGTGATCATATGAAAAAACATAATAACATTGGGAAAACTTGCAATTACATAAAAAATGTATTAGAGTCAAAACATTGTGATCATGCGGAAAAATTTAATCACATTGGGAAAAGTTGCAATTACATTAAAATGCATGATTACTTTAAAAACTTGTGATCATAAGCAAAAGATTTAACCACATTGGGAAAATTTGCAATTGCATGGAAAATATGTGTTTACTTTGTGATTATATGCCTAAATATAAACCCATTTGGAAAACTTGTGAAACATTACAACACTGGAATATTTACTATTACATGTAAAATGTGGGTTACTTTGAAACACTTGTGATCATGTGGAAAAAAGTAAACAAATTGGGAAAACATTTGATAATATGAAAATTGTGTGATTTTGAAATGTGATTTGAAATATGATCACATGTAAAAAGGTGTGATCACACTGGGGAAACTTGTGAAAATGTGTTTCACTAGAAAAATGTGTAATCATCTTGAGAAAATGTGTGATTAAAAAACACTGAAAATCATAATCACTTGTGATTACATGGAAAATGTGTGATTACTTAAAAAAACTTCTGATCATATGCAAAAACAATCACACTGGGAAAACTTGTGATCGTATGAAAAACTGCAATCACAGGTGGGGAAACTTGCAATTACATGGGAAAATATGTTATATCTGAAAGATTGTGATCAACTGCAAAACCATCACATTGGGAAAACCTGTGATCATATGAAAAAAGTAATTACATTAGAATAAATTGTGATCATATGAAAAAAGTAATTACATTAGAATAAATTGTGATCATATGAAAAAAGTAATCACATTGGGAAAACTTGTGATCATATGAAAAAAGTAATTACATTAGAATAAATTGTGATCATATGAAAAAAGTAATTACATTAGAATAAATTGTGATCATATGAAAAAAGTAATCACATTGGGAAAACTTGTGATCATATGAAAAACGTGTGGTTATGAAAACAAAACGTGATCACGTTTAAAAATGTGTGATCACAGAAACTTGTAATCAAATTGGGAAATCGGTCATGACATTTAGGAAACTTGTGATCACATATGAAAACTTATGTTCATGTGATAAAACATGAGATCACATGGTTACATGATTACAAGTTGTAATCACATAAAAATGTGTGATCAGATTGTGAAATCGTGTAAACACATGGATAAACATGTGATTAAAGTAGTGAGTAAAATGTGTTTTTTGGACAGTAAGACTGTGCTGTATGGATGACTCTCTGTATGCCCCTCACAGAGCAGGTGCTGAGAGCTTCACTGAGATAAAAAAGCTCTGCTTCTCTCCTCAGATTGAATTTAGCTTCAGCTATGTGGTAGATATGTCCCTGCTGTACTCAAACACCGGCAGAGGACACCAGGGGAGGAACATCAGTATTTATACTCACGGATCCAGCAGACTCTCAGCTGCACTCTGTAATGAGATTACACAGCAAACTTTCAGGAAACCGCATGAAACAGACCATGAGACAGACTCAGAATACTGGAGATAGAATGGACCGTACCACTGTATCACTATATCATTCAGAGTTTTACAATAAGATACAAAACTATGATATATATTCTCTAAACAGCACATTTTTAAAGTTTAAAAATTTGGAGAAAAGTATCTTTAAATTTAAAGCAACAATTTGAACAATTTGGAGAGACTTCATATTTTAAATAAATTGAACAGCTGAGATACACTAAATAAGGTAAATAGGTCTGTCTAACATTCCTTAGTTAGTTTGTTGGGGGCCAGAAGGAGAAATATATTTGAAGTCACGGGCCAAGGACTCTGTAATAAAACAAATAATGAAACATACCACTTTAAATAATACTTTTTTCCTGATTCATTTACACATCATTTTACTTGACTTGACTCAACTATCTTTATCTTTGACAGTGTTGTGTAAACTAAGATTTTTCAAATTGATGTTTAATTTCATGATGTCTCTTAATATAAAACTCCTTAATTACGGCAACTTTTAGACTCTTTGGCCTGTTTTTCTGCGCTAGAAATGCGCACCCTCTGCGCTTTTAGACTCTTTGGCCTGTTTTTCTGCGCTAGAAATGCACACTCTCCGCTTTTAGACTCTTTGGCCCGTTTTCCTGCGCTAGAAATGCGCACCCTCTGCGCTTTTAGACTCTTTGGCCCGTTTTCCTGCGCTAGAAATGCACACCCTCTCCGCTTTTAGACTCTCTGGGCCGTTTCTGACACCTAGCGTTCAAACTTTGAATCTCACATTATAAAAACCTGCTTAACAGCGGGCCAACTTTCATTCTATTTCTAAAATACCTCGCGGGCCGCTCCAAAAAAGGAAACGGGCCGCAAATGGCCCGCGGGCCGTAGTTTGGACACCCCTGCCTTAGTACATTACACAAAAAAGTACATCTTTCCTATTGGCTCCTGGCTTCATTTACGTACTTTCAAATTTGGGTACTTTCAATTGTTTTATTGCAGCCATTTGCTAAAATCAAAGAAGTTCATTTTATTTCTTATTAATGTACACTCAGCACCCCATCAAACAGAAATGTAGACTTTTTTTTTTGCAAATTTATTAAAAAAGAAAAACTAAAATATCACACGGTCAAAAAGTATTGAGACACCTTGCTCAGTATTGAGTTGAAGCACTCTTTTGAGCTAGCACAGCCATGGGTCTTCTTGGTAATGATGCAACAAGTGTTTCACACCTGGTTTTCTTCCAGTATATTCATCTTTCCTTCAATTGCAACCAGTTGTCCTGTTCCTGCAGCTGAAAAACACCCCCATAGCATGATACTGCCACCACCATGTTTCATTGTAGGGATTGTATTGGGCAGGTGATGAGCGGTGCCTGGTGTTCTCCAAGAATTAATGCCAAAAAGTTCAATCTTCGTCTCATCAGACCAGAAAATCTTATTTCTCATAGTCTGAGAGTCCTTCGTGTGTTTTTTGGCAAACTCTGTGCAGGCTTTTATATGTCCTGCACTGAGAAGAGGCTTCCTTCAGGCTACTCTGCCATAAAGCCCCGACTGGTGGAGGGCTGTAGTGATAGTTGAGTTTGTGGAACTTTCTACCATTTCACTACTGCATCTCTGGAGCTCAGCCACAATGATCTTTGGGTTCTTCTTTACCTCTCTCACCAAGGCTTTTCTCCCGTCGCTCAGTTTGGCTGGATGGCCAGCTCTAGGAAGAGTTCTGGTCGTCCCAAACGTCTTCCATTTAAGGATTATGATTATGGAGGCCACTGTGCTCTTAGGAACCTTGAGTGCTGCAGAAACTCTTTCATAACCTCGGCCAGATCTGTGCCTTTCAACAATTTTGTCTCTGAGTTTATTGGTCAGTTCCTTCAACCTCATGATTCTCATTTGCTCTGAGGTGTACTGTGAGCTGTGAGCTCTTATAAAGACAGTGTTATAGGCTATAAGAGCAAGTTACCATTTCCCTTACTGCACAGTAAAACTTCTGTGCTTTCACAGAACATGTATCTCTGTTCTAACTTTCCCAGAACAAGTATCTCTGTGCTAACTTTCACAGAACATGCATCTCTGTGCTAACTTTCTGTAACTAAGAGAGTAGATGGGCATATTGAGTGAATACTGAAAATATATGATGTAGAAAAAGATTAGCCTAGAGGCAATCCTCTTACTCACTACTGTAAGTAGTAGCTGAAACCCCAAGGGAGGGAAGCCCCTGTGGGCATGACTACACACTGACGGTGAGTGAGGATCGGTGGGACTCAACCATTATGCAAATAAATGAAGCCAGAAGCTAATGGGAGGAAGTGCAGCCATCATAGAAGAGAGGCCAGGAACAGGACTGGAAATTATCATGCGTGATTTGACAGTGGAGCAGACAGGAAACTAGACAGGAGTGAACGAATAGGAGTTTGATGGAGGAAGTGGAAAGGAGGTGGGATATGATGCTGGATGGAACACAAGAAGGAAAGTAAAAGAAAGTAGAAAAGAAATGAGAAAAGCACAACAGCTATTACCACTACCCTATCTAATTGTCAGGTCTTAGGGTACAAAACAGAACTTGCTACAGTTGTAGATCAAATGGAGAGGCTGGTTACGTGCTTAAGTAATGAAGAAAAGCCCCACCAGTAGATTAAATGTGAATTAATGCCCTCTACAGTGGCGTTAAAAAGTATTCACCCCCCTACAGGTTTCTTTTTTTTCAATCTGGCCCTGTGTAAAAAATAAGTATTTGCCCCCTTAACCTAATAACTTGATTGTGCACCCTTGGCAGCAACAATCAAGCTTTACTGATAACTGACAATGAGTCTTTCACATCTCTGTGGATCATTTTTGCTTCACTCTTCTTTTTGACCCGTTTCTTTCTTATTACTGAATCCTTAACACTGACCTTAAAACTGAGGCGAGGGAGACCTGAAGTTCTTTAAATGTTGTTCAGGGTTCTTTTGTGACCTTCTGGATGAGTTGTCCAAAACCTTGGACCTTGGAATAATTCACCAGTGTTCCAAGTTCCAAGCTCTCACTGTGGTCCTCTTAGAATTTTTTTTTTACCTTTTCCAGATTGATAGATGTAAATGACTTTGTTTTGTCATTTGTTTTTGAATTTCTTCAGATCGGGGCATAATGTGTTGGTTTTTGAGATCTTTTAGCTGCTTCATGTTGTCAGACAGGTTCTGTTTAAGCGATTTCTTGATTCTAGAGGTCTGGTTGTAGTCAGGAGTGACATTGGATTTAGCTTTTCAAAAATATGATTAATCACAGTTAATTTATTGGGGCAAACACTTTTTCACTAAGTGCTAGATTGGTTTGGATAGTTGTTTTTTTTAACTGCTTTTTTATATTTGCACAGGTTATATTTGTTTGATATTAAAGTTTGGTTGAAAATCTGAAAAATGTAAGTATGAAACAAATGCCAAAATAAAATAAATCTGTAAGGGGGCAATTACTTTTCACGCCACTTTGGAGGCCCTTACCATTGGAAAAAAATATATATATATTTGATGGTCCATGACAAAGTACCTTGTTGTCAAAAAAGGCAAGAACAAGGAGCAAGCTGGATGAGACATTACCTTCTTTACTCCAGATCTTCAGTCTTCACCATGCTGTTTCAGTTTAAGGGTGCTTTCACACCTGCCTCGTTTGGTCCGGATTTTCGGACTTTTCAGTTTGGCCTGAACCAAAGTATCAGGTGTGAAAGGAGCTGCAAAACCACGGTCCGGACCGAAGGACCAGATTTTGGTCCGACCAAGAGAGGTGGTCTTGGTCCGGATCTTCTGAACCATGGTCCGGTTCGCCTGCAGTGTGAAAACGCTTTTCTGGATGGCTCGAACTTTCGGATCAATTACAGGAAGCTGAGAAAAATGAGCCGTGGATACAGTTGCTTCAGGACAAGCCCGTTCGTTTGGTGAATTTGAACTAACCTAGAGTATTTGAACTAACCTGTGCCTGAAGTTGCTGCTGCTGGTATAAAAACCATAATAGCAGCACTACTATGGAGACAAAATGAATCTGTTCATTCATTTTATCCTTACCCTGGAAAGGCTTCCCGCCGAATAAACCACCCGCTAAATTGTCAACACGCCAACGTCAGACGCATGTCCTTCTAAAACCAATCAGCGTGAAGTTAAGGAAAACGCATGGATACGTGAGTGATGATGAAAGGATGTAGGAGTATCACACAAAGGTCTTTGGTGCGCTCCCTAAACTGCAGTGTGAAAACAAAAATAAGCGGACCAAATATATTCAATGTAACAAACACATGAACCTTGGTTCAGACCACGGTCCAGACTTTCAGGTGTGAAAGCACCCTAAGAGTCATAGGAAAGACATAAACTTGTGTGACATAAAAAAAAATGTGTGAAAATTAATCCCCGAAATGTGCAAGAACACACACACACAGCAGACAGGCTTCTCTGGGATTTGGTCAGAATGATTTTACATTCCAATCAATTTGAGTTCTAATATGCTATCTATTCCTGTTGGCCGAGCGCTGCTGCATTCTGATGGGCTTCCTTTCTCTCACTCTCTCCAGCATCTGCCGTGTGTTTGCCGATGAATAGGTTCTTATTAGAGGTGCAAAAAGTCGCTCGTCAAATCATTAGCCGCCTGAATTTCCCACATGAATTATGGACGCTTCCTTTTGAAGGGGAGCGAAACCAAAAAAAGCAGGGAGGAGACAAAGAAAGTGAGAGAGAGAGAGAGAGAGAGAGATAGTGAGTGAGAGAGCCTTTTTGATGGACGAATGGAAGGAGCTTTATTACAGCCAGAACAATACTGTCCTCTCCAGTCTCCCACACACTGAATGGCGTAACACACAATACTAGGGTAATACAAAATTATTGAGCGCACACACACACACACACACACACACACACTGGTACCACTTTACAATATGACTACCCTCATAAAAATCTTCCCAAACAGTGCCCTGCATTAATCCATACTCTTAAAAATCTTAAAGATCAGTCGCTGGTTCCAGATCTTGAGAGTGAGCACCAGAGATGCGCTATCCATTTTACCATTGCTGCAACACAATTTTGTAAGCTAGGCTGATTTAACCCTTGTGTGGTGTTCGGGTCTGTGGGACCCGTTTTCATTTTTCATCAAATGATACTAAAAAAATATTTTTTCTAACTCAAACTCATTGGCATTGGCTTATTTTTTGTGAAAAACATATATCAAAACACATTTTCGATAAACACACACTGTACACCCCCCCCCCCCCTACACATTTATATTACATACAGTATGTTTGGCCAAGGGCTAATAAACATTGCTTCGTTTGTAAATTTGAAACTAAACTAATTTTCTACTCATATCTTGAGTTTAATTCATTTTCATTTACATTTTATTAAGAAACTAATAAAAAAAAGAGTAGCACTTTTTGAAAGAAATGTAACATAAGAAAGGTAAAGGGCAAATATTAACCATGTAAGCTGTTTATATTGCTTGCAATTTAGGTGAAGCAAGCATGTGTAAAGCATTTTAATGTAAAATAGCTTAATTTTGCTGAATTAAATAAAAGTAACAAAGTAAACGAGTAACAAAAATATGAACACCACACAAGGGTTAATCAAAATACTTAACACAGTTCACAAAACCACACACAACCAAGCTGCACAATAGCTCATATATCCTGCAAAAAAGAAGCACTGCAACCAAAACGTACATGCAGAATTATCAAAATCAAATTTTGTGCACCAAATAGCTTCTAACACTTCATTCCTATTACCATTTGATTTTTAACTAACCAAATATACACTGTTTTTACCGTGTTTACAATGGCAGCTTTTCCTGCAGGCATGTAACAGTGTTAGACATTATCCTGAGGTAAAATCGTTTGTCCTCTGACGTCATAATCAACATTCAGTCTGAATGTAACGTCTACTGATGTTGGTGGCCAGCTCTTTTATTCCTTTAGAAAAAAAAATAGACGTTGAACAATGTAGCTTAAAAATATTAGAGTAGAGTAAATTACAGTTTTTTGCCAGTTGCTTAAGCACAGTTTTGTGAACTAGTCTGGTTTTATCAAAATACTAAACACAATTCCCAAAACCACACAGCCAAACTGCAAGATACCTCATATATACAAATATATACAAATATCCTCATATATCCAAAACTGCACACTGTTGGGCATAATGAAAAACACTCTCATCTTTGATAAGCTTTGACAAAACTAGTAAAATAGTTAAAATTGTAGAAAATTCTTCATATATTTACAGACACAGAAATATTTGCAGATACACACAATGTAACACAACTGCTGTAATGTTTTTTTTTTTTTTTTTTTTACAAAACAAGTCAGTGCAGAATATTTACAGATATATTTACAGTGTAAATATTTGGATAATGGAGGTGACAGTAAAGAAGCTGACGTTGGGCTGAACTTCACTCTGTATTCTTTCTCTAATTCTTGATTGACGTGGCAACAATTAGTCATTGAGGTGTTTGGCCAGGTGGCACATATATTGACCAATCAGCTCAAGTTGTGTGATTTTGAATGGCAGTGTTTTGATTTGAAAACATGTTTGAAAACGACTTTTGCTGTTCTTATGCAGAGAACCATGTTCAGTGCATTTAAAAAGTATATTTTAAAATGCAAAATCAACTTAAATAAAAGATTATTTTTCAATATAGGTTAATAATATAATAGGCTCACTCACTGACAAAAAAAACCCAAAAGTAAAGCGCCCTCATTTGCTGCAAAGGTCTGCATACAGTGGGCATGTACTGTAGTTATGTCCCAGGTGTGACTGGATAAGACACATAATCTTGCCACAATAGTGTTCCTCTTGGTGAGAGTTTGCAGACTGCTACACATTTCTCTGGGATGGACTCAACATTCAGAAATTTTGCTCAGTTGACAGACTTTGGAGTGGAGAACAAGTGACTTTATGTCAGATATGTACAGTGATGGTATAGTTACTTTGAAAAAGTAATTCGATTACTGATTACTGATTACTCCTTTAAAAAGTAACTTAGTTACTTTATGGATTACTTGATTTTAAAAGTAACAAAGTTACTTTACAAGTTACTTTATTAGTTACTTTCAGCAGCTGCAGACACCACCTCCCGCCGCCTTAACCTAAACATTATAACCAGTTTTGCCAATACTCCCTTTATTGGAAAATGCATTTTTAACAGCAACAATTTATCTCTATTAAGTTGAACTATTATATAAAAATAAGGTTTTTTTATAAAAATAAAAAAATTAACTTAACATAAATATTTTTTTTAATAAAAAATAAAATATGGTCTTTCTTGATTTTACTAAACATAAATACTTGTTTTTATAAAAAATATATAAAATAAAGAAAGTCTTTCTTGACCTGACATATTTAACACTGTAAAACTGAACAGTGAACTTGTTGTTCTCTGCAGGACAGCAGGGAGTGGTTTTATAAAACAGAACCGTGTATACGGTCTAGACCAGGGATCACATATATGCAGACTGCGGTCCGGGTCCGGACCCAGACGTTGTCCAATACGGACCCATACCGGACCCAACTACTGAGAAGGATTTAATTCTGACAGTGTTCATTTAAAGCACCGGAACTTTTCTTGTCTTTACGGTACAGCGCAGTGAACTTCCAATCATGTGTGGTGTAAAATCTTTAAATGCTCTCCTCTGCCAATCAAATTTATGGCAGACCGCTGCCCTGGCTAGTGAATTGGGACGCGGCCGCAAAAAAAAAATGCCTTTATAAAGGAGCCCGAGAACTGGCGAAAAACGAAAACGGGCGGAAACTAAAGACACGCCGAGCGCGAGAGAGAGACAGGGGACAAAGCGAGAGGCGTGTGATTGGGGAAGAGCGGAGGGGGAATGGGTAAGGGAGCGGTGTGTGTGTGTGTGTGTGGAGGAGATGAGGTGGAGAGAGAGAGAGAGAGAGAGAGAGAGAGAGAGAGAGAGAGAGAGTAACGCACAGTGACTTAAATAAGTAACTTTAATCTGATTACTGGATTGGAAATAGTAACGCGTTAGATTACTCGTTTCTGAAAAAAGGGTCAGATTAGAGTAACGCGTTACTAAGTAACGCGTTACTGACATCACTGGATATGTATGTGTTTTGTAGAGAACCGTATTCAGTGTATTCAGTGCATTTAAAAAATTCCGTTTTGAACTGCAAAATCAGTGTAGAAGAGAAAATGTGTTTAGAGTGTGGGAGGTAGAGTAGAAGTAGAGGTATATTCTCTGTGTGTCAGTTTAAATCATTGTGCTACACATGTCATTAGCTTGACCCCAGAAAGTGACGTTTTTAAAGAAACTAAACAAAAAATAATAAAGAAATTAGTGCAGACTTGAATGATTGACTGGACTTACTGGGTATATTTTGAGAGATGGTTTTGTAGAGATTAGTTGAGTGTGTGTGTGTGTGTGTGTGTGTGTGTGTGTGTGTGTGTTAAGAGATGAGCGGGAAATGGAAGAGAGAGAGGTCTGTATTATTACTGAAAGAGTACAGGGTGATTGGTATGCACCGTCAAACTGTTTCTAAAAGAGGGGCGACTTTAAAGCAGAAATAAACTCTTACTACACACACACACACACACACACACACACACACACACATATACATTCACACACACACACACACATACACACACACACTCCCACGTACTCATAGACACTTAGACAACAGCCATAAATCACTGCATATTCAACACACAACTCTAAATTCAGTACAGCTCTCAAGAGAGGACTAAAACGATGTACAGAACACACACACACACACACACACACACACACACACACATTTTATCTGCACTTTTTCCTCGCAAGTCAGAAGGGAGATGTCTATTTCCTCAAAATATTATTTTTACATATAGGTAAAATATATAGGCTCCCGATTTGCTGCAAAGGTCAGAATACAGTCGGCACATACTGGTGCATCTCAATACGTTAAAATATCATTTAAAAAAGTTACTTTATTTCAGTAATTCAGTTCAAAATGTGAAACTCATATATTATACAGATGTATTACAGTTTTTATTGATTGCTTTGACCTGTTTGAAGAAACTGGGAACCTCTCAGTCTTCATCATCACCATCTCAGCAGAGCAGAAGACACCTCTTGTAAATGTGTTAACCCATTCTCATTGGATTAACACAGTTTTCACACCCTTTTGCAAAACAGTTAACGCAGATGTCATTCAAGAAGTCCAAACTTCAGGAGTTTAACTTTGGTTACAGAACAGAAACCATAAGCTCCAAACTCTTAGACACTCCCTGATCATTATTACATCACTGAAAGCACCTGGTTGACACTTCTTCACAGAATATTTAAATTTGCAATCAGTCTGCAGGCCTGTGTTGTTCTTTGCAAGCATGGATCGAGGAGGTCTAATGCAGATGAGAGGAAGAGTGAGAGTAAGAGGTAGAGGGGTCAGAGGAAGAGGAGTCCGTGTGCGAGGTAGAGGTATAGCTGGAAGGGCTCAAGTTACCGATGAAATTCGGGCAACTGTGATTGATCATGTTGTAAACCATGGCCTTTCATTGAGAGAAGCTGGACAGAGAGTCCAACCTGTTCTCAACAGAAACACTGTTGCATCCATTGTTAGAGTTTTTCAACAGGAGAACAGGTAATGTTGCTATACAGTATATTCAGAAATACAGTATCTGCAGTGATATACATTACTTCGTGTAATTTTGTCCACATTTCATGTATTCTTTATAGAATCGAAAGACTACCAGTCGGTGGTGGTAGAGGGAGAATTTTTAATGCTGAACAGGAGGCAGCCGTTGTCAACATGGTTCTGGCAAATAATGCCATTAGGCTGCGTGAAATCAAGGCAGCAGTGATTGCTGATCAGGGAGTATTTAGGAACATCCATACTGTGAGTGAGGCCACAATTGACCGCGTCCTCCGAAGGAATCATATGGCCATGAAACAGCTCTATAGAGTTCCTTTTCAGAGGAACTCTGAAGCTGTGAAGGAGGCCAGATGCCAATATGTGGAGGTAAGGAAACACAACAGTACTATCCTCGTAATCCTTGTTATATCATGCAGTTACTGTAGAGTGAACTGGAGTCACTTTGACATAATTGTAATTTTGCCTTTGTATTATTTAGCGAATAATGGAGCTTGAAGCTGAGGGGGCACATCATATCTTCATTTATGTCGACGAAGCCGGCTTCAATCATTGTAAAGTAAGGAGACGAGGAAGGAACCTCATTGGGAATAGGGCCACTATTACTGTTCCAGGGCAGAGGGGTGCCAATATAACTATGTGTGCTGCCATCTCCAATGATGGCGTCCTGTGCCATATTCCTACCATTGGCCCATACAACACTGAGCGTCTCATAGCATTCCTGAATGCCCTTTATGACATCCTGATCCCACCTCAGGAGCGAGGCCTGTTGAGGCCTGGCATGCCACGGTTCGTGATTATCTGGGACAATGTGGCGTTCCACCACTCTCGTATTGTGAATGAGTGGTTTGCAGTGCACTGTCGGATGATGGTACAATTTCTTCCTCCATACTCTCCGTTTTTAAATCCCATAGAGGAATTCTTTAGTGCATGGAGATGGAAGGTATATAATCACCGACCCTATGAACAGATGCCCTTGCTCAATGCAATGACTGCTGCTGCCCAAGATATAGATGCAGAGGCATGTCAAGGATGGATCAGGCATGCTAGACGATTTTGCCCTCGGTGCATTGCACGAGAGAATATTGAATGCGATGTGGATGAGGCCTTGTGGCCCAGGCTTCAAGAAAGAGGAGACTAGAAGAGACAGAAGAGTATCACTTGTGGCTATCGCTTATACTCTTATAGTATAGACCTACTATAGTTTTTCGTTGTTTACTGTAAAATTCTGTGTTTTTTCATAATTTCTTACACAGTAATGGATTTTATTTTTATTTCCATGTATTTTCAGTTGGAATATTTCATTTGTCAGCCACAGTCTAAAAAAATTAAGCATTTAATTAATAAAATTTGCATCAAAGCATATCTGATTCTGGATGCATTTTTTTTGCTAGAGGGTAAATTTGACTACATACAGTCACATATAGACTACAATGACAAGCAATGGTCACTGATTCACACATGAGTGCTGTATTTTGTATTTTGTTGCCCAATGTGTAATGATTGATTGGAGGTGTTCATACACTTGTGTCAAATGTGAGTTGTTTGAAGGCTAAATTTGCTTTTGTTGCATATTTTAAAGGTTTTGACACTGGTTTGGCCTTTTGCAAACAAAATGTGTAATTTTGAACACTGTGTCACTGTTTAGGTCTCAGTGTTAACTGTTTCGAAAAATGTGAATTTGAGTCGACGGCAGCGTCAAAACAACCAATAAAAACTGTAAAAGCAGAGTGATCTATTTTAAGCATTTATTTCTTTTATTGTTAATAATTTGGGCTTTTAGACAATAAAAAATCCAAAAATCAGTGTCTCAGAAGATTAGAATATTATACGTGTTGTTGTGTTGCACTGACTTG